>NC_138149.1:11744900-12012400 GCF_964199315.1 Orbicella franksi
AGTCGCACTCTAAAATGAAGGAGCTTAACTTTATTACAAAACAGAAGGCTTTTGTTAGTAGGAAGATTCAGCCAAACTATTTAATATAAATCTGAGCCAATATACCATGCTTTACAATATAAAACGAGATAAACTAAGCACAAAGCGTTCTTTTAGAGTGTCTAATCATGATTGTAAAATGAAACAATGTTCTTCAGCGGAAGGATTTGCACCCTCTGCAAGATTCATGAAATTTGAAAAAGAACGTTTACTCCGTATTATATTTCCCTTTTAAATTTGATGTCTTACCGTTTGTACTCTGAAAGTCAAATTCATAAGCTTCTAATTTTTGTTTAGTTATGAAACTTTACTTTTTATTTAACGTTCTCTCTCAGCATTAAGGGTGTCATCTTCCTGCTCTTGTTCTTGCCCATCCTCCACAGAGCCACTTTCATTTTCCCTCAGCACATTGTTCTGTAGCATTCGTTTGAGTAAGTTTATAGCCCAGCTGAATACAAGTGAAAATATGCGACCAGCTCCAGGATGAATCAGGTCACACACTATCTTGCCAGCTTCTTTACCGATTTCCGTCATTATCTCTTCAGCAAACACCTCGTCTACAGCGATGACGGGGGCATCGTTTGTTGCACTTTTCCCATTCTTTGGACTGATGGGCGTGGGCTTTGGAGGTGTTCTTTCCTCCACCATAGAATGGCTTCTAGTTAACGAACGGGGGACATCATCATTGTCGGCGTTGACGTCACTGCATTGATCATGATGGGCGGACTCGAAACCGTGAAAGCTTCGTCGTTGCCTTTGCTTTTGCAGTTGATTTTCCCCCAGTAACTGCTCTGGTGGTAAGCTTCTTCTAAAGGGACGACCTCTTCTTAGTGTCTCTTGCTCGGAGGGTGAAGCGCAATTAAACCGAGCAATGCTTGCAAGAAGAAATGTGGGTCGCGCACTTCGGTTTAAGCGCTTGAACGTTGCAATCCAAAAAGCTGTCAACCAGTTGTCGATACCTGGCAATCGCGGCTCGCTTATGTCTCCAGCAGCCACAAATGGCACATTAATGACTGCTTCTCCTGGCACTCCGACTTTCAACACGACATCTTGAATCTTTTTTTTGAAAAGTCGTACACGTTCGTCAAAGAACTCTTGTGGATTCGCATCCTCGTGGCTGGGTGGTGGTTGAACTTCGTTGGCAAACGTTAATACCACAACTGCGTGTTCCCACAGCTGCGAACCGAAAGCCTCTGTCAGCCTCTGGACTGTTTTGATGTCGTCGTTGCGAAAACGTCGCGTGTTCATTTCTGTGCAGTAAATGAACACATCGAAAGTACTTACGTTTTCCTTGATTTTTTCCAGATAGTCTGTCTCGTTGCCAGTTCCATCTGCTAATCCTGGTGTGTCGAACACCGTTATCTCTACGTTGTTAATTAAGAACTTGAAAGGGGTCACCTTTAAGAAGAAAGTAGATTTCTGGTCTCACATAATTGTGCATTTGAGTCAAATCATACGCTATCAATTTTACAAAAGCGTCTAGCCACCTACTATAAATGCGGGCCACTATTCACTGAAGATAGTCCTTATCAGAAAGACGATTGAGAATACGCAACCATACCCTGGGTGCCAGAGGTTTTTCTTGCGCGGTTTCCAGTGTCGAAAAAAACCCTCTAGTACCCAGGGTAACGCAAGCACTATTTTTACTTAGTTTCCCAATTCAATTGCTGATAAACAATAAGTACCTTTCGCACGGCCCAGTTTCCTGACTTTAAAAGTCCCAATATCTATAGCCATCCTTATTGGAGAAAATGTTGGAGCTGCTTTGTCCACACTATTTGGACAGGTTGAACGCTGCCGCAAGAGGCTGCACAAAGATTGATTCAAACGAGTCGTGATACTCTCGTTTCAAGGAACTCGTATGTCAAATTCCTGGCTTACGTAATGCTTACCAGGTCTTAGAAAGCGATACGGGGACAAGGTAGACGTTTACTTTAAAATAAAACCGATCCAAATTTAAATCCTTGGGTATTGTTGAGAACCATCCTTGTGACTTTTAGAGGTGATTACTACACCATGAATTGAATGCAATATTCCTGATGCCATGCAGGAAGCCCTCTCTTCATATTTTACCCGATATATAGTACTTTTACACATCATTGCTTTCGTTACTATGGTAGAAATACAAAGGTTTTCAAGCATTATGTAAATGCTATCAATTTGAAGAAATCCTTGTCAAAAGAGGAATATTCAATCCCCATTCAAGTCTACACCACTCCTCGGATTTTTGCAATTTTTGCAACTCCCCCACATGATGCTTTCCGCCATTTCTTTGTATGACAATTTAGTGACACCTAATGGTAATAGGACTGAGTAGAGCCCAATTCGGTCTTTGAGCACCGTAGAATTCCTAAAGTAACGGCCCCCGTTACTTTCGCATTTAGCAGGCAAAAGGGGTCGCTACTTTCGGCGCGGGTAGCCGTTACTTTCGGATGGTTAAAAAACGTTATATTCTATATTATATTCTATATTCTTTGACTGCTGCTAGACAAACACAGCTTATAAATCATAGTTTCAAGAAAAATTCAGTCAGGTTGGAAATAAAATCACAGATAACTCTTCAAGTCAATGTTCAATCCTGCATTTAGGCTGCTCCATCCGCATGGCCCGCGCTTGAGAAGAGAGACTTTCTCTTTTAGTGACTTCTAAAGGGCCGCTACTTTCGGGGAAACCGTTACTTTCGGAGTTCAATAGGAAGGTAAAAAATTAACGTTACCTCCGGGGAGCCGTTGCTTTTGGGGGGACCGTTACTTTCGGACGACAAAATCGAACGACCGCGAAGCGGAAGTCCGATTTGTTAATCACAAGTATGATTACAGACTGAATTCGACGACAAGATGTCCCGTTACCAATTAATCATAACCTTTACAATCTCCCGCAAAAATAAAAGTTTCATGTGAAATATGGGCTTTTAATAATCATTTTTAAATATCATAATTAAAAATATGGAGGATAACTTGTAAAGTGGCCGGTAAGCTTCTTTCAAAACGGTCACCGGAGACTAAACCTCCACAATTTTTCAAAGTCGGTCTCTTAAATTGGTTACTATAGTGATTGTAATCAGTGTTGTGATAGGTGAATTTAATGGAGAGGACATGAAATGATTGGCTCATGCGACTGTTCGATTACAACCAACTGTCCGATTGCACTGTCCGATTACAACTTTACAGATTTAATAAGAACAAAATACAGAAGTTTGTGCACCAATCACATTTGAGGAAATTGTAATTGTTATGATTAATAATGGTAATAGGACTGAGTGGAGTCCAATTCGGTCTGTAATCATACGAGTGATTAACAAAATCGGACGACCGCGAAGCGGGAGTCCGATTTGTTAATCACGAGTATGATTACAGACTGAATTGGACGACATGATGTCCTGTTACCAATTAATCAAAACTATGACAAAATTCGAGAAACGAATAAACCATCGATTGATCGCTGAACGATTAAACGTCGTTATGAATGCTAAAAAACACGGCAGTTCACTCAACAAAGTGCACCGCAACAGCGCGCGCAAAATGACGCGTACTGTCCAATTGCAAGCATGACGCGTACACTGTCCAATTAATGCTCAAATCGGGCTGCTGATAGCCAATCACGTTCGAGAATTTTGTTATAGTTTTGATTAATCCAGAAAATACGATAATTTTCTCTTTTTACCCTCACCAGTCGATTTACTGTTTTAATAAACGAAGAAATTAGGTGTTGGCAAAATCACTAACTTACCTGATCGGTTTCTGGGTCCAGGCCTTTACCTTCCTTGGCAAGATCTTTACCAATTAGGGCATTTGTCAAATGAGATTTTCCCACTCCTGTCTTTCCACACAGAAGAATGGCCATTTCCCTACGGCCAGACAGGCAGTATTCTCGCAACTGATACTCGAAGTTGGGTAAGCCATTTATCAACCACCTGGCCTGACTTGAAAGGGTTCCAAAAGTATCATCAGAAGTCCCTCCTTCCGCCATCTCAAAACCTGATGTTACAGATTAAAAATTGAAGCATATTCGATCAGAAACAGAAGGACCCCGCACTGGCCTCAACTAGGTAACCAAAATCTGTTTTATTAATGGATTGGTCATATTAAAGGGTTTTTTCAGAATGAAATAAGTGGTTAAGTTTTTCCGACGCCTGTCGTTGGTAAGACGGGTAATAATAATAACAATAATAATAATAATAATAATAATAATAATAATAATAATGACTTTATGGATAGCACAATTACCGGTAAAACCAGTAGTTCTCATTATGTTCCTTAAAATCTACCAAACAACTACAATTACAAATTCAAATAGAAAAATACAAAGAAAAAATACAATTGAAAATTCATTAAAAAGTTCTACTAATAATAAAGTTGTCAATTCTAGAATTCCGATCTTTGTATTTCTTGTATATTAGATTTCAAAATTTGCAAAGGGGAATGAGGCCCCTCGTAGTACTGTCTTGATTGTTCCATAGTCTAATGCCACTTGCAAAAACTGCATTGACCATCCAATAGAAGTCATCGTTCTAGTTCGCGTACAAACGTACTATATCTAAACAATCGAGAAGACAGGAACAGTGGGACCCATTACTGTGGCCTCAACCGACCAAAATCTGTATTATTGATCGATTGAGAAACCCGATCGATGGTTAAGTTTTTCTAACGCTTCAGCCGGCGTGGCGATTGTAAGATGGGTTCTAATCTAGCAGAAGTAATCATGTTTTTTTCGCGTACAAACGTCGCATATCTAACAAGCCGGAAGACTCCTCAATGTAGACTTTGATTTGAAGTCTCCATATCAAAAGCAACCGGGAGAAAATTCCCTTTTAAATCAATCCTTTCCGGACTTGTCACGTTTCCCTAACAGTTCATTGCTAACCATGCATTTCTGTCTAGAGAGGCAAAAGTACTGAAGTGTTGCCAGAACAAACTCAATGCTAAACGAACTACATCATGCCACGCCATACCATGTACAAAACACTAAGCAACTACTATAACCACTCTTAACCCTATTTAGCCTGAGGTTTTTTTTCCCCGCTCGTCTACCTGCAAGTGAGAGGGGTCTTTGTGCCCTACCTCCATGTATCTCCAAAAGTATTACTTGAACAGTCAGTAAAACAGTTGTTGCTTTTGCTACACTCAATATTAATCAAACTTGTGTGGTGTTTGAAGCATCCAAACATCTTTACTTTAGTAATAATCATGTGTCAATCATGACGCCACCTTCACAAACACATAACGCGTGTCCGCGATCTTGGAGCCCGACGCTATTTTGGGTTTCAAGTCAGATCAATTCCAAAATTGATTCAAAAGATCAGAATAAATATATGGATACAAGAAATATAAGGAGTCTGTAAAAAGATTGTCATAAATTTCAAATTTCCAAGAAAAAAGGGATAAACGCTTAAAAATACAAATTGAGCTAAAACCCGTATTGAAAAGATGGTTGCCATAGATACGTAAATCACGTGATTAGACAATTGACACCAAACTGTTCCCCGACGATTTGTTGGAAAAGTCACAAAGTTTAATGAACATAGCTTGACTGTTGCTTAGTAAGAAAATTTTAAAATCACCACGAGCACTTTAAACCTCTTCCCCCGCCGCCAGGCTCAATAGGGTAAAAATGCTACCGTTACATTCCATTTATACCACCCTTACCCCCCTCCCCCACCACCACCACCACCATCCTATCTACGGCGGCTGTGACACAGACTAATCTACGTACATTTAAAAGAAAAAAAGTTATTGCAGTTGTAAGCTTCCCTCCGGATATAAGTCCTCCGTACTTTTTCTTTTTCTCACCGAAGCAGTAGAGTGTGGAACAATATATTTCTCACCGTCTTAAAAATATCGTTGAAAGAAACTGTTTAGCGTTTTAGTGTACATCAGTTATTTGAAGTCGACACGCAGAGTTAATGTTAATCAAGCTTCAACTTTATCCAGAGTTGAAGGGCTTTATTTGTATTAGTTATATGACTAGCTCCGTGAGCGTAAAGGGGGAAGAGGTAGGGAGGCAAAAAACGCGAGGAAGTAGGGAAAGGATATCCCTAGATATCCCCTGCACTAGGGGGCGGGGGCGGGGGCGGGGGCGGGGGCGGGGGCGGGGAAGCAAGCGAGTCCCTACCCCTACCCCGTTAAATCTCCCGTTTTGCGCTGGCGTTTAGCTCTCTCGCCATTCTACCCGTGCATTCAAGGACTGAATAAAAATTCAAGAAATAAAGATACGAGGACTGTGAACAGTCTAGGATATACCCGCTCTCGCTTTCCCCGACCCCTCCCTCGTTTTACTCCTGCAACGTGGGCTACGTGGGCTGTGGGCAAGATGAACCGAATTCTGCGCCGAAAAAATTAGCCAAATGGGGATTCAATTACAGCCGTTGCGATTTTTTGTTTATTCCGAGCAAGAATAAATGTAATAATTTCTGTTCCAGGAAGTGACAACAGAGCGGGAAAGCCTGACTTGTGGGAGAAATTTGAACTACACTCTTTTTTTTAATAAGAATATTCGATTTTTCAATGCTCCTATTTTCTGCCGATCTTAGGCTGAAAATAATCTTGTAAATATCTTTAGATTATAGCGTATGACATTTCTGTTTTCGAATGTATTTGGCGTCTGGATGGTGTAGAGTGATAGAAACCGAAATACAATACTTCATACGCTCAAAATATAAAGTAACGCCAGTGAATAGGGGGTGAGTCATGTGCGGTTGCCAGTTAATCCCTTTGAGCGGAAGCGCCCAAAGGAAAACAATTTTGGAGCCAGCCTGCACGCATTTAAGCCTGATATGACGCACATAAATTCTTGTAGAAATGCTATTATCAAGTGCTGTTTTTGTTGCTTTTTGTCTAGTTTCTTTTTGACCGTTTAGAAAACGGAGTAATTTTATAAGCTTTGTTTAAAAACATATAGATATATAGTATTTACAAATTTTCCATACAAAATTATATTTTTCAAAATTCAGCGTCAGGTTATTCTTAAGATATTCTTAAAATTTTGCAAATTTCAGCCTCGATATTCCTATAAAATGGATTCCTGTTTAAAAAAAAAGAAATAGTGTAGGTTGCTATAATCTAATCAGCAACCCTTGAGTTTGGTTCTTTCCTTAACACATTTTATAGGCTTTAGTTCGCCTACAAATAGTCTGCTTTTGTGGAATAATCTCCCCAAAACACTCTATTTTAAAGCTTGATTTCTGCCATGATTGGCTAGGTGGCCTTGTATCCAAGGAGACTTTATGTGTCAGTGATTTGATCTGGCATACAGTTTGTTTTCCGGTCAGTTGAGTGCCTGTTTCGGTTTCGGAATATTATGCACGCGAACGGAAAACATCAGTCGTAGCAATTATTTGAATAGATGAGAAGAATTGCATGATTGAAGTGCATAAATCGATTGTAAACGACGAGAAACATCTCTAATTTTGCAACGTGACCGGTGTGTTATAAAGACCTCAAAATGATGAGGATTCAGGGAAAAATCCCAACAGTGCGCTGAAAATTGAAATTATTGTTCTATGGTTTCTAATGTCTTCCTTATAGCAGCTTCCTTGTACGTTAGATGCGAAAAAAGGTACATTTTAAACATGTATTTTTTTCCCGAAACAGTCCTCAGACATGTCTCATGCGCTTGTTTGGTAATGAGCAACGTTCAGTCAAGAGCCAGGGCCTTACTTCATGGACTGCCAAATAGATTTTCAATTAACTCTAGTGCTTAGGGTGTCGAAACGTGATTCACCAACAAGAGTCCTTCTCAGAAATCGCGTCAATGATCACCCGCAGAACCGGTTAACATTAAAGGTCCCTTATTTTGGTCACGACAGTGTAAATACAGATTAAATTTATAAAACTAACATAAAATTAGTGAAAAAAACACCCGCAGCTTACCTGGAGGATATTTAGAGCGGTCAAAGCTTATTGCACGAGATAGCGTCAATATCTAAAAATACATCTACTACTAATCATGTGACAGCTTAATCCAAGACTTGACGTCTGACGTTATTTTCCGCGAAAGGTTTAACCCCGAGGCGAAATCCCGAGCAGACATCATATGAGTCCCGATTTTGATATACAAAATATATCAGTGACTTGCATATATACAAGACGAAATTTCAAGTTGAATCAGCATTTAATCAGTTTTCAACTTTTATTTTCTTTTGAATGTCTATATCCATTTAAGTGTCACACATCAACCGGGGAGAACAATTTCTTTCATTTTGTTCATCCTAAACATATAACCAGTGGTCTTTGACTGCCATTCCTCACCGGCTCGCTCGAGCCCCCAGCTGGCACAAAAATTAATGGAACATTCACAGCTGCCCATTTAGGCACTCCAATTGCATCAGGGCTTGCTACATTTGCTGCTCAGCAGTAGCATTTGGTTGTTAAAAACATCTCTCTCGGTTGCGTAAAGAAGAGAAAGGACTCGAAATCGTTCCCCTTTTCCCGCTTGATTTTCCTAAGACATTCTTCATCATTGCCGGATCTATCTGACAATCATGGAGTTCCCAACACTATATTATATTTTGCAATGTCCTCGTTACGCTTTATAAAATCACAAGCTGTAATAAGTCTAATAAGGAAAAGAACGACCCGGAGTTCTATTTACACACATTGTTGTCAGGTTGTTTCTACTGGCGGGGCTTGGCAGTAATCGGACGGTTGAATGAAAAATTAAAATGGCCACGTCCAACCTAGAGAAATGGCAGATAGAGAGAAAGTTACTAAGTTACAAACGTTGCAAAGTAGGATTCAGTTTAGCTCCAATAAAAAAAATTAGAAGTTATTTGTACGTACAAACCCAAGAAAACTGTTACTGATAGATAAAAAATCTAAGAGTTCAATGGCTCTACTGCAGGCTGATTCGAACTCGTGTATTTCTCAAAACTGATGCGCATGCCATGTTCCTCGATAGCTGCCATAAAACGCCAACTACACGAATCTGTAAATGTTTTTATTTTCCTTCGGTAGTGATAAATATACGGACTAAACCAGGTTTGTCTAAAGAAATGTTCGTAGAATCAGGAATATACTAGTTCCAACTTAATATGATGAGCCACTCTGGAGGGTCTAAATTACGCACTGATAACGAACTTGTTTGTTTAGTCATTCAAATACGTATTACCTTCCACATAAGACAAGAAAAAAGGATTCGCGCAAGTGTTACAAGTTTCCTTTTTCGATATATATGTTACATTTTTCGAACTAATGTTCTATAAAACATTTTAAAACAGCTAATGAAACTGGAAGAAGCTACTTGAAAAAACCGTTTCCATACTTAAAGTTTAACACTGATCCCTTTTAGCTCAGCGAAAACAAAGGAAATCGTTCTTACAGTTTTACTCCTTCGATTGTTACTCGTCTTCTGTTTCACTCTCTTCCTTCTCGCCAGTATCTTCATTCTTCTCGTTTTCTGGCTTGTCCTTTATTGCGCGTACCGCCGGAAATAACATCTTAAAACGCCTCATCAACCATTTAAAGAACGTTTGATAATAGCGACCAAATTTCTTATTGGTCAGGTCGCCGACGAACTGTCCGGTCACCTCGCCTATCATCTCTTTTATGATGTCGTGAGAGGAAGTCTCGTCCACATTGATGAAAGGGCCAGACAGTTTGGCAACTTGCTTCTGCGACGTGACCGACTTCTCCCCAACATCCCCTACCATCTCTTCTTTGAGGTCAAAGGAGGAAGTCTCGTCCACATTGATGCAAGGGCTAGACAGTTTGGCAACTTGCTTCTGCGATGTGACTGTCTTCTCCCCAACATTCCCTACCATTTCTTCTTTGAGGTCAAGGGAGTAAGTCTCGTCCATATTGATCGAAGTACCAGACCCTTTGGCAACTTGATTCTGCGATGTGACCGACTTCTCCCCGAGTTCATCATATGCTCTCGGTTTCAGTAAACAACAGTTCAGGGTCTTTTCGAAGGACACTTCTTTTAATTTTTTCTTCATTTCCTTGATGGCTTTCACTTCCTCGCTGGAGAGCCCCGCAGATGGAGATTCAAGATCATTGTCGTTTTCTTCGTTTTCTGCGTTCTTCTCATCGGAAGGTGAGAGAGACGAAAATGTAATGCGATCAGCATTTGCCAAAAGAAAGGCAGCCTTTGCATTCCTGTTAATACGTTTGAAAGCAGCAACCCAAAATGCTGTCAACCAATTTTCTCTGTCTGGTAGTCTTGGCTCATCTGAGTCACCAGCCGGCACAAATGGCACATTAATAGCTGCCGCTTCGGGTACGTCAAGTTGGATCAGGACATCCTTTATCTTTCTCTTGAAACCTGAAAAACGATTAACGAAAATGTCTTTCTCGGACATGTTTTTGGTCTTGCTGCTTGGTGACAAAGGCACTTCATTGGCAAACGTCAACACCACCACTGCATGGTCCCAAAGCTCTGGACCGAACGTCGTTGTTAGCTTTTTCATCGTTTCAAAGTCGTCGGTACGGAATCGTTTTGTGTTCATCTCGGTACAAAAGAGAAACAGGTCCAAATCACTTACGTCTTCCTTCATTTTCTTTAGGTATTCTTCGTCGTTTCCTGTCGCATCTGCTAATCCTGGAGTGTCGAACACTGTAACATTCACGTTGTTTTTTAAAAAATCATAAGCTGTTACCTGATAAAAAAAGAAAGGAAATAATCCTAAGATGCATTGCAGATTTGTTAGATAGAAAATCTCGTTATTTTGAACTTCTGCAAGCTGTTTTGAGCTGGATAAGTGACGAGGGCGCAGCCCTAGTCAATTATGACGCATAAAAATCGAGAGCGAATAATCTTATTGTTTTGGATAAATCTACTAATCATCAAAACTTTATCTAAATTCTCTTCACAGGCATTTATAAAACGCAAAGAAGCGGCGGCCATTTTGGTTAACAACCGCACACTACTAGGCTACTCGCTATCCATCAATGAGAGAACGGCATTCGGGAGAGAACGCTGATAGATTTATCCTAAAAGCGTATATGATGGGTTGTGATTTCGTACAAGACATGTTCTATATCGACAGAGTCATTATATTGAAAGGGTGGTACTGTCCAAGAAGTAGTCTGCCTCCAACTAACAGTAATGTATTAGTTTTTCCTACCAAGATTACCGCCTTCCTAACTTAAAATCAATTTTGTAAATAGAAGCTTAGCGTCCGTTTCAGGGAAAAAATACCCAAGCCAAATGAAGTAATGACGAATTGTCAGTCTTCCTCACATAATGTTACGACGAATTATATTAGTTAGTACCGTTATTTTATAAGACTAAAACGCCCAAACGGAAGCCTTTAGATCACCCACCACCCCCACCTTCAATCACCCCTCCCCAAAATGAGGAAACTCACGATGGCAATATACTTTCTTAACAATTTGCCTACTGGAGGTATTCTCTTGATCTTACTTTGTCGGTTTGTGGATCAACGTCCTCTCCTTCTTCTGCCAGTTCTTCTCCAATAAGAGCGTTTGTCAAGTGAGATTTGCCAACTCCTGTTTTACCGCTCAGAAGTATTTTAACAGAATGGCCACCTGTCCTGATGAATTGTCCCATCTGATACTCAAGATTCTCTGCACCAAATATCACCTGGCTGGCCTCTGTTGCAGGAGTTTCGCATCCAACCTCTGGGGCTCCTTTCTGTGCCATTGTTAGATGGTACAATCTGTAACCAGAATCAGAGAAAGACCGGCTGATTGTACATGCACACCCTTACGAGATGAGCAAGGCAAAGTTTCACTTTCAAAAGAAGTGTAAAACTGAATCGTCTGATCTTGAATAACTGGTATATGGAGCTTGAATAGATACAAACAGTAAGTAGATCTGGTCTCAAGTTGGAAGCCATGTAATGCTTGGTTGGTTGAAGATTTATTTCATGTAGGAAGTCTTGGTTATCCAAGACATCTCCAAGACAATACGTTACCTTGATGTGCATTAGGGGGTTTAAGCAAACTACGACGGCAGCGGTAACGTAGTCAAAAGGATTAACGAACAAAAAGTATTAACGAGCAGAACACTGGTTGTGCACGTGCGTTATAAATCTTATAATTCTTAGTCGTCCTCTGTAAAACAATAACTTGAAATGACAACTTGAAGTTCTGGGAATTTTGAATAACATGAACAGCTACAGCTAATTTTTCATATTTTTATTTTGGAACCGAAACCTGTTGTTGCATATTTAGCTTAAGCTTCCATTACGCCTATAAAACGACCCCAAACCTGAGCTCGAACTGCCCAGTATTAATTAAATTTTCATTTTTTGAGACTTTGGTACATTTCTCTTTCCTCTTAGTAAAGTGCTTTTCCTTATTTGCTCACTAAAATTCACACTCTAAACACAAAAGGTTCAATAAAATGCTTGAAATTAAAATTGAGAATGAAAATTGTCTATCGAAAACCTTAGTTATTGAAATTAAAATGCCCTTTTAAAGGTGTTTGGTTTAACATTAGCTACGATCCTCGCAGCAGGGCCTCTCGTCAATTACCCAAATTGGGTTTGGGAGCCTTTTCCTACTTGTATTGACTATGACTTGAGTTTAATACACTTAAAAAACCATTTAAAAGGTTAGGTTTCCTCCTGATGTAATGTACATGTAGATCGTGACGCAGCAATCTGTGATGTTTGTAGCCAATCAGCGTGCTAGTTGTTTGTTCGGCACGCGCACGATTCGTGGAGCAGAAACGTATCCAAAACGGTGGCGAGGAAGGCGAGTGGCCTTCGAACTCTTTTTTGAATTCTACAAAGATGTGGATCAGTTTACAGGATTTTTCACTGAATTCTCACCAAATTTGGAATTGACTTTGGATTTCTTGTTCAGCAGGGTCTCACGAAATCACATTATATTCAACAATGATGGAACGTTTGATTTGAAAGGTGGCATGTAGTTCGTACTTGTGATGGTCTTCAATCGTGTGCTTCCCGCATGACCAACTCTCAAATTATGGTCTCTATGACCACAGAGGTCGCCATTTATAACAAAATATTCAAAATTGTTTGTATTCTTTTGGCAGTTTCAGTTATCTGATGTGCCAAGCACAGATTATTTTTGTGTTTTGATGGGAATTCAAAATAAACTTGAATTATTGTCCTGTATCTAAAAGGCTTTTGGGAGAAAAACTGTTAATATTAAAGCTAGTATGTTTGCAACTCACTCACCAGATAAAAGTGAAAATGTGTGCAAGGTTTGGCGATTTTTGGGTGAGTATATGCCTGTGTTAAGTATTGTCAAAAATGCAGTAAATGCCAAGGCAATAACATGTAAGTAACTTAAATTATCTTCCAGAGCTTGCTCTGTTCGTCTTCGTTTTAGGTTCTCCAGTATTCTTTACGGTTATATATTTTCAAATTTGAACTAAAAGGTACTGCTTTTTCATTCATAAACGAGAGAAATTCGTCATGCACCATAGGCCATGTTGGCCCAAGTTGTATGTTTTCTCAATTAATACATAAACTTACACGTATAAAAGATTATGTAACAGGAATCGAACGAGTGAAATTTAAAACTCGTTCGTAGCGTAAACATCCCACAAATTCTGTTTGTTCTTACTCGCCCAAATATCGCGCAAGCTTGGCATGGCGATGGTCCTCCATTACGTTTGAATTGCCAAGTTATAACAACGCTCCTTCTATCCCTTTGTATTCGTTGACGATTTCACTGATAATTATAACTAGTATACAATCCAGTTTGGTGGTCTGGATACCTCTGTTAGCAAGAAATAAACACTGAGACGATTCTCGGAAAAGCCTAGTTTACACTGCAGCTTAACTAAACGTTTTACTCCGTTGGGGTTAATTTGGTTGTATTTAAAGTGTTTTGCTTAAGTTAAAAGACATCTTGAAAACAGTGCCGTGTATTGGACAAGAACAACTACTGATCGCTCTGCCCAATAGTGGATGCTTGAATACTTCGCTGGCTACTGTCGGTTTTACACGGCATTCAAACAACTTGGTGATGACAACCGCTTGGAATAGATTGGCACACGGACGCAGGGTATTTTGTAAGGGCTGCAGTGTAAACAAGCAACGATTCATCGACATTTAGTAGTCTTTGCGAGTTTACAAAGTACAAATATATGCACAATTTACTCAGTAACGAAGCTCGTTCCGCCTCATAATTTGGACATGTAGCAAACACGGCCGGAAGTCCTTTCAGATCGTCGTGGAAGGCCATATCAAACTTTCGCCCCGCATATGGAGAATATTAATCACGGGACAAAACATGAATTTCACCTACCCTGAGACCTGCTTGAACTGGAACAAAGTTTGCAGTCGAGCTCAATCAGACATCAAACACAGAGTGTGTAAAGTGTCTTGTTGTTATGGAATTTGGGTCAGTAGAGCGTACAAAGCATGTAAACCAGGCATGCGCAGATTGCAGTGTATGATGGTATTATATGTGAGGGGTAAAGTTCACTGAATGAATGAACGAATGGGTCCTAGTAACGCAATCTTTGATATGTAATGTCGAGACAAAAACAGAAAAAAGAAAGTTAAAAAAGGAACTATATGTTATTTCCCAAAGTAAATTCGAACACGTTTCACGGCCATAGCCAGGCTGAAATTCTTTCCGTGGTAATATCTCCAGCAAAAAACGCTTCTTTTATGACTTTAATATTGATTTATTATTTTAAAATGCATAGTCTAGTTACGGGGATTATATAAAAAAAATTCAAACTTTTTACCGAGGCAAGTGCCTCGGTTAGACTGTTAAAAGCTAGCTATGGCTTGCCGTTTTTATTGACACAAGTGCAATACCACAGCAGCGTAACTGAGCTGTGTTGCAGCTTGCAGTTTTTCACTTAGCAGGACTGGTGAAAAAGTGACTGTAATGTTTTTAGGGGGTTTAAAACCAGTGACACAAGACTCTGAAATCTCCAGCATCAAATTCGCATCACTTTCTAAAGTCACACAAGGTTTTTGAATTGTATGTGGATTTGCTCATTCCAGTACACAGTAAGAGACAAAATCTCCCTCGTTAACAGTGATAAAGGTGATAGAATAATAGCAAAGAAAATGAAGTTATGTTTTTCTCTCAGTTATAAATAAAATGTTTCGCAGGCCTAGCAAAATTAGAAGGGGAAGAAACTATTTGGTGCTACTTTACATTTAAGTAATCCTTCGAGAGTTCGTGCTCATTGTGTTCTTTAATTTTTGTCCTTGTGTCATTTGCTTCATGCGTTTCTCTTCCTCAGATATCTGACGATCGAGCCAAAAAACGTTTGATAAACGTAGTCAAAAGCCGGGCTGATCAAATTGCTCATGAAACTTCCGGTATCTTCCCCAACCATCTCTTTTACCACATCACGAGAAGATGCCTCATTCATTTCGATGGGCGGAACATACCTTTTGGCAGCTGGATCTCCCGGTGTGGAGCACTTGTTGCCACATTCATCATACATTCTAGGTTTCTGGAGACAACCATCTAAGTTCTCTTCAAAGGAAGCATCTTGCATCTTTCGCTTCAATTCTCTCATGGCCTGTAGTTCCTCGCGAGACACACCTTGAACTTGGGAACCTTGAACATCCTCGTTGTTTTCTTCACTTTCATCGCCAAGCAAAAGAGATGAGAATGCAATGCGATCAACATTTGCCAGTAAGAAAGGAGCCTTTGCCTTCCTGTTGATGCGTTTGAATACCGCAACCCAAAAGGCCGTCAACCAGTTTTCTCTGTCTGGCAGTCTTGGCTCGTGCAAGTCACCAGCTGGCACGAATGGCATATTTATAGCTGCCTCCTCGGGGACATCAAGTTGCGTCAGGACTTCCTTTATCTTTTTCTTAAAACCTAAAAAGCGGTTGCTGAAAACCTCTTTATCAGGGACGTTATTGGCCTTCTGCCTTGCTGATGGGTGAACTTCATTGGCAAACGTTAACACCACTACTGCATGGTCCCAAAGCTGTCGGCCCAAAGTCATGGTCAGTTTCTTCATCGTTTCCAAGTCGTCGTTACGGAATCTTATGGCGTTCATCTCGGTGCAGAAGAGAAACAGGTCGAATTTAATGCCCTTAGCCTGGATTTTCTGGATATATTCCTCGTCTTTGCCTGTCGCATCTGCCAAGCCTGGTGTGTCAAACACTGTGATATTCACGTTGTTCTTTGGAAATTGATAACCTGTCACCTGAAAAGTGAACATAAGCACTGTCAACAAAAGAAATATAGTCTGTTGTCCTCAGTTATTTATTAAATGCTACTTTTGTAGTCCTGATTTCAATGAATCTCAACATCAACATAATAGATGGATATCACAGGAATTCGGGGTATACATTGTCACTTTCGAAGCAAACGTGATCCCAAAGTGTCACAATGATGTTAAATGATCCAAATTCGTTGTGAAAGAATTTGGGTAAAAGAAGTTTCTACAAGAATGTTTGTTTCTTTGCAAGGAATTCTCAGTCATGCCACTTAAATCTTTACTCAACACATTTTTTTCAATTTGGATTTAATTCTTGTCGTTTGTCATTAAGGTCTTCATTGCGACTCAGTGATCATTCGACCTTTACAGGAAGAGATCCGCTGGGAACTTTTATAAATTAACTCACTTCGTCGGTTTCTGGATCAACGTCCTCTCCTTCTTCTGCCAGTTCTTCTCCAATAAGAGCGTTTGTCAAGTGAGATTTGCCAACTCCTGTTTTACCGCTCAGAAGTATTTTAACAGACTGGCCACCTGACTTGATGAATTGTTCTACCTGATACTCGAGATTGCTTTCACCAAATATCAGCTCGCTCGCCTGTTTTGCAGGGCTTTTGCATCCCTTTGCTGTATTTTCTCCCTCTGCCATGGTACGCTCTGTAACAAACGCGGAAAACGAGTGACTTAAATTTAATGTGCAGGACAAGCGTTTACTAAACAACTTACAGAAACATGTTTTCTCATTGGATGTGATGACAAAGTAAAGCGTCAAAACACATTCATGAGTTCTGAATACTTAATGCATTTATTTGTCAGATTGAACGTTGTTTCGAGTAAAAATTTTAAACAATCTTAAATTTGCATATTATTCATAACATACGATCAATTATTAAAAGACATACGAATCGAATGAATTATTCAGGATAAAGTTTTGCACAAACCCAAAATTTAACTCAGTTTGGTTATAAAACTTTTTCCAATATTCTTTAATTGAGAAATTTTCCATTTGAGTCCAGTTGTTTCTGTATTTTTCTTCATATCTTCCTCACTCCGGCAATATCGAAGTTTTCTCGTTTGTGATGGAAAGTAAAAAAGTCAAGCATAACTCCAGTTATCATGAACTTCGACAATTTTTAAGCCAAGAAATGAATGTGAAAATTTTGTCTAACATCGATTATCGAGAGGACCGTTCCACGGATCTAGGGGAATCTAGACGTAAGGGCCACAACAGCAACCGAACTGGTGTGATTTCAATAATTAACAGGCTTGTCTTGAGAAATTTTCAGTTTAATTTGCATCAAACTTACTAGTGTCATCCTCTCGCTGGGTTTGTTTCCCTTGAATCTCGAGTATTTCGGTATTAGAAAAAAAGTTATTTTTTCGGGGCAAAATATCAAATATTAAGCTCCCTGAATGTTTTACAGTTTTTTGCTTCGAGAACCGTGCCCTAGAAGTCTTTGTTTAGTCCACAAAAATCTATTCAACTTGAAGCAAGCTCGACTGGGAGTTGTTTCAGATTGTTTATGTATAGAGCTCATTGAACTCAATTGGAATTTTTTAGATTCCGTACAACAAAACGAAGTATCGACTTACCTTATAAAGTGAAATAAAGGTGTGCTCGGTATTTTACTGTTCCAGTATATTTTGAAGTCTCGTAGCTTTGCCTCTACCGTCTACAAACAAAGAATTAGCATGGAACCTCACAAACTGTTTATTGATTCACGGTTTCTTGGAAAATACATATACACTGAAATACTTGGTACCAGCCTATTGGCTCCGCTAAAGTAACTGAGCCTAGCTTAACAATACCTTAAGGTTTCGGTCCAATCTCGAAATATGAATTCTCCTTACTGATTATTATACATTTCCTTTAATGACAGTAGAGGCAATTTAGTGGTACATCAAGTTACTAATGTTAGGTGATAACTGTCGTTATTCTATGACAGAAAATTACTTCAGTGTGATTGGATGAGAGCTAGCAAATTTATTGTTAATTTTCAATGTTCAGCGCAGTGCAAATTAACGCGCGCGCGTTCATAATTTTCTCAGTCATATAATCGATGAGTAATCGTATGAAAGCTTGAGTAAGTAAGGATTTACGCTACTCGTTATATTTAAAACTTCTTTCAAACTGTATTCGCGTAAAGGCACGATCAATTTGGAGAGAATTTTCAATTATCACTCTGGTGTCAATCATTAATTGCACCCACATCAAACAGACCTTCGGGCAACTACTTCTCGTGCTGATTTGCATACGTTAACCGCTACATTGTGAATGTAAATGTAATGTAAATCTTATTTATAGTGGTCATGCACTTAGCTATACAAGCACTAAGCGTAGCTAGTTTACAGGCACACCACTAAAACAAAGGAAACAATTATTTCAAATAAACGTAACATAATTAAAAATCCCAACTGGCAGGAGGCAGACCAGTTGGCTATTTAGCAAAGCGTGACCGAGGATTTGAACTCGGGACTACCGAGATCCAAACCCCTTGTGACAGGGTGGAGGCCTTGAACCCGGGACCTCCGGATTACAACACCAGCGCCCTAAACCACTTGGCCACGCTGCCTCCTAAAGCATTAAACGCATTAAATGCATGCTGAGACGGGATGGGCCAATGATGTTAATGATCAGGGAAAATTGTCAGGGAAAGTTTAAAAAATGTTGAGCGGGGTAGCCTGCGATAAACAAACATCTCATGGAGGGGTCGTAGCAGTAATACTAGTATCTTTTTGATACCAAAACTGAGATAAACCTTACTTTCCAGGGGTCCGTTTCTCGAAGGTCCAGAAAAGTTTTCGCGCCGGAAAAGCTATAGCGAAATCTCAAACCGTATTCACACATTCTTAATATGAACAGAGGTTCCCTTCATACAAGAGGTTTCAGGCGTATACACTTCCCGGTTTTTACATACAGATGAACTAAAAATGGATTTGTGGGCCCGAAACGTTGAAGGGGGCTTTCGAGAAACAGGCCCCAGGAAGATTAAAGATGATATAGGTAAATTAACCACCGTAGAGTTTGCGGAGCTGCATGACGTTTCGAGAATTAGCTCTTAGAAAGAGACACTTGCGCCCAGCTGTTACATCAGTGCTTTGAACAAACTGTGTAATAATAACTGAAACTTGGAAACAATGTCTAACTTAAGCTTAGAATTTGTGTGCGTGTTCTTTTTGTCGCCATTTGTGCATCTTAGCTTCTGTAGTTTTCGTTCCACGAAGAAGTTTTTTGACAAACTCCACGATCTTTGCGAAAAACGCTGCATAAATTCTGCCAAAGCCGGATTGACCCGCTAAACCTCCAACAAACTCGCCAGTTTGTTGACTGCTGATTGCTTCGTGCATTATCTCTTTAACCAGTTCTTGGGAAGAAGATTCATCCATTGGTAGAGGCACGTGGTTTCTTGCAACTTCATCATAAGCTGGAGGAAGTGAATACTGAATCAGACACTCGTGCGGACTGTAAACGTGTTGTTCCGTTTCCAGTTCCGAAACAGAGAGTCGATTAAACCTGGTCATCACATCATCACCATAATCACCATGCCAATCAGCTTCGGCACAGTTCTTACTAGCGTCTACACATTTATTTGTATTTGCAGTTTTTTTCTCAGAATCTTTCTCGTCCGTGAATCCTTGCAAGCTTTTGGTTCGCATTCGCGCGCGGAATTGATCTCGCCCGTCTTTTGAAACCGACTCCGAACTTCTTTTCAAGCTTCCTCTTTTTGTTTCGTTAACATCGTGATGGTCACAAAAAATAGCATTGCTACTGCTCTCTCCTGGTGTGAGTGTCAGTTGCTTACTTTTGATTTTCTTTAGAAGTTCTCGAAAATTTTTCCCTTCAGATGCTGAGATCACTGGAGAACTCCTTTTCAAAGTACCTTCAGTCCAAAAGTTGTCGATACCATCCTCCTCGCTGTCTTCTCTTCTTGTTCTATCTGTCTCTACCGGGTATTCAGATAAGAGAGCCCCACAAGAAATCGAAATGCGATCAAAGTTTGCCAGCAGAAAATCTGCCTTTGCATTCCTGTTGATGCGTTTGAACGCCGTAATCCAAAGGGCTGTGAGCCAGTTCTCTCTGTCCGGAAGTCTCGGCTTCGTTACTTTCCCTGCTGGCACAAATGGCAAATTAGACGCAGCTTTTTGATGAACTCCCTCACTGAGAAGAAATTTCTGAATTTTCTCCTGGAAACGTCGTATTAGGTCTTGGAAGAGGCTGATTCGTTGTTGATCAAGATGGACGTCATCCAAGTCAACTTGGTTAGCAAACGTCAACACAACCAGAGCGTGATCCCACAGACTCGGTCCAAACGTTTTTGTGAGCTTTCTAATGGTGCTGGCATCGTCGTCACTGAATCTCCTTGAGGTCATATCTGTGCAGAAGAGGAACAAATCAACGGTGTTTACTTTTTCTAAAATTTGACGGAGATATCTTTCGTCGTTGCCAGTACTATCTGCCAATCCTGGAGTGTCGAAGACTGTTATCTTCACGTTGTTCTTCGTAAAGTCGTAAGGTGTTACCTAAAAATAAACGAAAACCGTCTTTTAACGTAAGCCACACTGCGCACAAAACGGCTAGGGTGATAGCGCTTTAAGATGATTCTAATATTAAAATTGAATGAAACTGGGACTGCTACAATGTAACATCAGAGGACAGTTCGCAATCGCGAAATCAACTCGTGCATCCATGACTAAAACAACGGTGACCACTGCAAAGAAACAAAAATCCACCCACGTCGACGATGTTTCATAAATTTACTTGCCAAATAACTTACGTCATCCGTTTGTGGATCGAGTTCTTTGCCCTCTTCAGCGAGCTCTTCCCCAATAAGTGCATTCGTCAGATGAGATTTTCCAGCACCTGTTTTTCCGCTTAAAAGTATCGTTATTTCATGGCGACCTGATAAGATAAATTCGCAGAGATGATGTTCGAGGTTTGTTGAGCTGCAAATCAGTTCATTGAGCTGGATTGTGGGAGTATCCATGAACAATTCATCGGTTCCTTTTTCTGCCATCTCGAGAAGAAGATTTGAGAGTTTCTGTTGAATTGTAAGATAAATTGAGGTTATTAGATGACCGGTCCGCGCGGAGATACGAACCTTCTCTTCGAGTGTTGAAAAAAATATTTTTCAACACGAGAAGAGACATTTTGAATGTTCAAGCGGCCATGTAATGTTCTATTTATTATATAAACACCAATTAAATACCAAACCATTTCGTTTCGCAAGGAAAGGCGCGATTTATTATGCAACCAGAGCAACGTTGATCTTTTCTATTTTTGGCCATTCGTTTCAAAATTACGGCAGGGTATACGCAGGTTTTTCTGCCGCGTATACTTGTTTCCATACGTTACGTATGAGCGTTAGGCCCATATATACGACCATTTAGATCGCGTATATTCGCATTTTTAAATGGCCACATATTTGCGCAAACTCAAGCTCGGGGATATGCGAAATAAATGCCCAAATATACGCCTCCTACAACGACCCATATATACGCGTGCTAAAATGCGCGTATACGCGGGTGTCGCAAATTACGTTGTTGATGCCAGCACGAAAAGTGCCTTTTGACAGAATGGCTGTTCGTGAATGATAGCAATGAAAATTACTTTAACTAGAAATCGTCATTTTAGCGGAAGTGGTAAAATGCCTTGTCTTGGTCTATCTGCTATTTAATGTTTGTTACTGCATGCAGCTCTCCAGTGACTGGAACAGTTATGCGTCTTTTGAATGACAGTTCAAGATTTTATCCTCACGCTAATCGTAACATGGCAGCGAACTTGATCGTTCGTCGTGAAGTTGCTATGGATTCTGTTCACCGTTCAGTTGATTCATTGGGCAGAGGTGCCCAAGCGAATGCTGAGAGAATTCTGCCTCTTGAATTACTGGTGAGACAAATTCAATACTTACTACATAGATGGGAAATGTTTTTAATAAGAGCAGATTCATGCACCTCAGTACATGGCCAACTGTATAGACTATCAGCTAATGGAAGAGTGGGTCGTCCAGCCTATGAAATATCAACACCTCAAGGGGAGTTTTTAAGAAAAAGAATAAGATTTACTTGGTCCTACTGATCACAAGGCGTGTTTGCAGCGTCAGAGGGCCTAATTCTCTCTGGCACATTGATGGACTACACTGCCTTATCAGTTACGGGTTTGTAATACATGGTGGCTTTGACAGGGTTTTTAGACTTTAAGTTGTGCAACAAACAATTCTGCTGCGACTGGGCTTGCTCTCTTCTTAACTACTGACACCCGCGTATACCCTGTCGTAATTTTGAAACGAATGGCCAACCATAGTGTTCGGCACCAAAGCGCCGTGTTTATTTCTTAAAATTTCAACATTTTTTTGAATTTCCCAGTTTTACTGTACAAAACCAAACTCGACATCGATGCATCAAAGCTGTAGCAACTGTACGCGAAAAGAAGTTGTATATTTCTACAGCAAAAACGAAGCCCTCACCAGCATTTTTAATGAACAAGTCCGGCTAAATCCCTGTGGCGACTAGCAAGTCTCTTCGGCGAAACATACAAGTTTTCTAGTGGAAATACACTTGGGTGCCCCCGAAATAAAATGTATCACTGATATTATTAAAAAGAAATTGACAAGTGCCCCTGGATGTGTCACGGAAAATAGCTTTTCATTCAAGCGAAGACGTTTTCACTCGACTGAAACTATTTTTCATTCACTCAAATGAAAAAATATATATACTTGCCGGCTTTACAAATTCGACAACGTAGCTGTGTCACTGAAAACTGACGCGGAGAAGCCGAATTGTTTCTACTTGTTTTTAATTTCACTTCCTTCTCTTCAAAATGATTTTTTATACTTAGGATAACTTTGGCAAGATGCAGTTTAATGGTCAAGGCGTCGAACACAACCTTCGAGGCTTCGACGATTGCGAACATTGATTCAAGGGTTTTAGTATAAAAACCAAGACAATCAACGCGTAATTCATGAAATAGCAGGCAAAGTAGTCAACACAAGGAAGACTGCAAACAAGTCAGACGGGTTTATTGCATTCAAACACGCCAGTGAATGACTTCCTTTTGGGGGTTTTTGGGAGTTTGAAAACCTGGGCAAGCGGGGAAGTGCCCCGGGCTAGCCAAACTTGAGAGTTACTTGCCCAAAGGGAAAAAATTCAAAACATTTTGGAGCCCTGGAGGCAGAAGAAAACCTGATAAATACTATAATTGAATCAACTTAACCGAGGTTTGAGCTAAGTAAAGGTTTTATTTACAGTACGTTACTGACAATACTTTAAGGACTTTGATAATTGGCAGCCTGGGGATGGCCATCTGATAGGGGATGGCCACTTCAGAAGTGTAGCTAGGGAGGGTTCCTGGAGTGCCCGTGACCATCCCCCCCCCCCTTTTGCAAGCCTTTTTTAAGCAAACAACCTACAACAGGTGGCAAAAACGACATGACAATCTGGTGAGTACCCTCACTCTAACACAGTGTTACCCCCCCCTCCCTTTGAAAAATCCTGGCTACGCCCCCGTGCTTAATGGGTGGCCTCTTAATAGGGGTTTGACTGTAATAGTTTTTACCAACAGATAAACCTTTACATTTCCAAGAAATACAAATATGTTACAACAATTTAAATATTCTAAGACCCTTCTTCCTATACTTTGTTTACAACTTTTACTGCACACTTCGGCAGTCACTTGGAAGACTTCATTTTCGCTTATTTTACTCTCACGTAGACAGTTTTTGAGCTGACAAATAAAATTAAATTATTGCCTATAACACCACACACTTCAACTATAATATAATAACACATTCATGACTTGGCTCACAGAGCTCTTTGATTATATAATAAAATGTTATCTATTACAACTGGCAGAAAGTTAAATATCAATATACAACACACAAGAAGGACAAATTAGCTTTTAGATGCGTTTCTCAATTTAATACCCTCAAAAGCATACACATATTTAAGTTGTTCCGTATCCTTTAAAGAAGTGCAAATTTTTCAGGTTCAAAATCTTTGCCCAATCTTAGCTAATCCTTTTTACTTTTTTCGGCTTATCATTACCTTTATTGGCGCTTTCCTATAAGCTCTTCCTTACATTAAACAAAAATATATATTCAAACAATCAATAGTTAACGTCTAAAAACCTGATTAAACAAACATTGTCAGTGTCCCACAATACACTGCTCAAGTGAGAGTCACGCTCCCTTATGCTGGGCTGATTTTCTGTGGCGTTTGAACAGTGGTACTCTCAATGCGCCTCCTGATTGAATGCATCTAACAAACGTTCAGTTGTAGCCAATTTCAACGCTTTTCAGTGATATAGGTAGATATCGCAAACGTTTTTCCAAGAGTACAAACTACCGGACAGTCAGTTTGCCTGTGTTTACCTTTTTTTCCGGTATTTCTTCACCAAAACTTGAAAAAAAAATAATACACTACAAAGCTACTGCTACTGCTACTGCTACATGCACAGAGAATTCAACTGGGAGACGGACCTACTTTAAAAGCCCCGACTGCCAGCTCTATGTTTATCACCCATACATGTACAAGGACAAGTGACATTTGATCTTTCTGGGAAAACAAAGATGCCTAGCAATTCTCAGAAAGATTGGAAATGTGTAAACATTAGTGCTTAGTGTTGCAGCTCGTTTTATGCTCGTCTTCAAGTTTTCTTAGCTCAAATACGCCACGTATAATTGAATATTAATTATTGCATCTCACTACAAAGTTTACCGATCAGCATTTTTTTAATTTCACTCTGCAAATGGAGGATGTGCACAAATGGAGCGTTTATTACGTCCGCACAGAAGTCAAGGAGATGTCTCTTACAACACGACTGATAAAACATTAAAGATGAACTGCATGTATTTTGTTAGGATTAATTCTAGAGCTTGTCCTGTAGTTACCTAGTGGCATATATCAGTGACTTCCCTGCAACAGCTTCCACACTTAACTCGACTTAGTATTGAGTATATTAGTATTATCATCATTCACCCTTGTAATAACCTCACTTCTCGCCGAGTCTTTCTTCGCATAAATTTTCTTTTGTATAATTGCTCTTCCCGGGATGGGGACCTAACATGGTGATACGAAGCTCGTGATTGTAAAACAATAACTCCTTCTGACGCTTCCTGTCGACAAAACGACGCCTTTAAAGCTTACTGGAGCATTACAAATAACACACTTCGAATGCTGACGAAAACAAAAGCCCTGCGGGCGATGAATGCCTTTTAGTTACAAAAAATTTATATATATCAGTTACGATTTGAGAAAATACATGCGTATGATCGAAGTAATCATATGCAGTTGTTTTATCTCCTCAGGTTATTAAACCAAGATACGGAAGGCCGGAATTTGCAGCAATTCTTTTCGACCAACTTCGCATGAGTGTCGAGTCGTATTCAACGAGGTTCAACAATGAAATCTGCCGACATCAAGAATCATCTAGCGAATGACCATGATTTTGGTGTTGGTGACAAAATCGTCGAGAGGAGGGAGGAAATTTAAGTCTAGATATACACAGAACTAGGTCAAATATAATTGTTGTACCTCTCAGAGTTTGTCGTCGGTGACCTTCCAACAATCCGCTTGGCGACAGAGCTGAAAAACGACTGCGCATGCTCATTCGCGCGCGCCGAGAAACTGGGAAAGACAATATAAAACCATAGCAACGTATACGTAAAATGGCGGACAGAGCTGAAAAACGACTGCGCATGCGTAGGGTTTTGGCGGGTGAGCCGACGAGTGGTGGCATTTTCGATCGTTTGATCAATGCAAAGTTGTGGCGCCATTCGATGTTAATTTTTTTGGACTAATATCATCCGAGAAAAATGGAGAAGATGGAACTTTCAATGTCATTTCAGTCAAGCAGATGTTCCTGATATCCTGAACATATTTCTGGCTATATTGACGGTCTAAACACAGCAAATTCTAGCAGACATCGGTCGCAGCGCCATGGTGAGGAGTGACCGCTTTACGCTTGTTAAGTTTATTTTGGATACCACTTACAGGTTAAAAAAGTGCAAATTTCAACTACCTTGTTGTCAATACATCTATTCAAATGTGTTTGCTCTTTACAAATAATTATATATAGATGTAACCGACCCGCAAGGATAAACCTGCCACGTAAGCTCGCATTTGAGCACATCAGCTTACATTTGTACTTGAGCACTCGTTGCATGTTTTTGGACCTCACGGGAACAAACTGTAAAGGAAATGATTCCCTTCTTCATGTTGAAATATTTATGTTTTACCCTGCCACTCAACATTCCTGGAGATATGACAGAAAAATTAATGGAACGCTGAGTATTCTTACTTGTGAAATTGGACAGAGAATTTGGAAAGGTAAAAAAATATCTGCTCTCATGGGCTGACCTTGACTTTGCTGATTTAAGCTTATATTTCGCTAATGACGAGTCTATAAAGGCTTACTTTCTGGAGACAAGTAGTCGGAGTTCAAATTCAGTTTGGTGCATATTTCTACAGATGCCTTTCCTTATTTATCTCCTCATCAATTTCGTAAGAAAAAAAATGAATAAAATAAAAACGAAAAGTTTATAGATGTAAACCACACTTTCTCTTTGATTTCTGCGTATGCCCTGGCCAAAATGTCGTAAAACGCGATGCTGGGGGAAAGAAAGGCATGCTGTCCTGTTGTAACTGCTATTTGAGTAGATTGCAGCTAATTTGGCTCATATCCAGCCTGAAAATGTCCAAACTGTCCAAAAAATGCTTTTTTGACAAAAAGCTTCGGGAGTTAATGGGTTAAAAAGTAGTTTAAATGGTGGAATTTAGGAAGCTAGGAAAATATATGCTAAAAATGCTAAAAAGCTGGGAAAAGTTTAGTGAGGTGTTAGTGAAACTTAACATTAGTGACTGTACCAAGAGTGAACTGAAAATTGTTGACTTGCTTGAACCAAGAAAGTAATTCGAAGGAGTACTGCCATTCTGCAAAAGCTACATGAGCTCCACTGTTCCCATGTAAGTGGCTGTCTAAGAGGAAAACACCTTGTGTGGTTGGAATGAAGACGACAGTATTGGAATTTAAAATAAAAATAGATGTTGTTTTGCCGTGCGTTAAAGCAGTTCTCCAGTGAAAAGGTAAATTAGCTGCGGGACTTGCTTCAGGGATAATGCTGACAGGCATTTCAGGTCCTACAGTGGTGCCACCAATTACATTGTTTAATACAGTAGATGACTGTAGAGCTTGTAAAACACCAAATGTTTGAGGAATGTTTTGTGTCACTGAGTCATAGATGCTGTTACCCACTAAAATCCCTTGCACAATTAGCTGGTACACCCATGTCTGGCTCAGTGGACTGTTGAGCAGAGGAATATGAACATTTTCTGAAAAGAACATTTTGCTAAACAAAAGTGCAATAAAAGTACAGGCATTGTTTCCTTTTCTTCCTAGAATTGTGGACTGTGAAATACTGCTTGGGAATGACCAGAAAGTGACATTGCCATGATGGTTCGGAGGGATGATAATGAGTGTTAGAACTTGAGAAGAGATGTTAGAGGGAGACGAGGTATTTGTAGCTGAAGGTTGATATCTGGATGAATGATTGGCCCGGGATGGAAGAGGGATAGTTGCATAAGTATCCAGGATGTTTTTAACCTTTTGAGACCATTCTGGTGAGGTGTAGAAAAGTTCAGCGTCGGATATGTTCAAGTGTGTAAGTGGTGTATTATTGCTTTTATCTTCATGGAGTTCATCATCATCATCATTTTCCCTTTCATTAGCATTTTTAGACGACAAAAGCCCATTGTTGAAGGTGTGTGCTAACTTTTGAACTTTTTTCTTCAGTGGTTCAGCACAGATTGGACAGCAGTGATTTGAAGGCAAGCAAGCTTGGTGAAAGCAGTGGAAGCAGGCCAGTCTAACAACAGTATCTGTTTCTCTTGTGCAAGTTGAAAAATCACGGCCCTTAATGACAGCCCTGCTCAGTACTGTGGCTTCCCTTTTG
This sequence comes from Orbicella franksi, assembly GCF_964199315.1. Lineage (NCBI taxonomy): Eukaryota > Metazoa > Cnidaria > Anthozoa > Scleractinia > Merulinidae > Orbicella > Orbicella franksi. Next base: position 11,772,965 of record NC_138149.1, read on the forward strand.
ATCTTCCATTATTTGCAACTGGGCGTTCAACCTGAGTCAAAAATTAACTTATGTGCATGTCAGTAGTACATGTACATTTATTATGAGGAAAACATGATGTTAGTAATTTTGTTTGTTTGTTTTTTTCCATTTTTTAAGTCAGAGATGTTAACAGTATTCATTGATTATATTTGTTTATTTTAATATTCATTCTGTTGTTTGGTACATTTTATATCTATGTCTGCATATCCTTATCCTACATATCTAAGAATCATATAAAGAAGCCTAAACCACGCATTTTACTTAAACTGTCTTAACACACCTCAGGAATTTGACAATACTTTAGAAATGTGGAAAATGCTTGCTTGCAGCTTGTGTTTTTCAATTTTTTTTTGCATCATCAAATTCTTGTATTGTTTTATGATGGTATAATACATGGTTTAGACTTCTGTATTTATTAATTTTATGACTTTTTATTTTCAGGATTGTTACCTGGTATGATTTGTGGCAGTTCTGTGAAATGCTCTTAAACAGATCAAGAAGAAATTCTGCACTTTTCCCTGCAATAAGCCACAAGTTGGATTCACTCTGCTGACCATGGTGGCACTGTGGAACAAAGGACTGGACAAATTCGCTAAGAAACCCTGATGATGCTAGTGATTTAGCAGTATCTTCAATGCTTTTTGCATCTTCAAACTTTTCAGTGTTTCTTCTTAGAACAGAATGCCAGACTTCTACCTTTTTTTCAGTTATCAACTTGAGAATACTGGCCTTTTTAGACCAGTATGCCGGAAGATATTTACACTGATATGCACAGTCACTCAAAAATGACAAGGTTGATTTGTTATAATGCTTCCTTCTCCAGCAGATGAAAATAATTGCCAACTGTGCCATGACCATCTCATATAGCTTTAGATTGCCACTTCTGAAAATATTGTACTGATAAAAGATGATAGGCACAACATGTTCAAGTAAGTGCAAAATTGTCATAAATTCATGTTGCTTGCAGTTTGCAAACTTTTCCAGAACTTTTGCTCTTACAAGTTGCCAACCCACTAATGCAGCAGTCACACATAGTGATGTTTTAAAGGGTTTTGGTTTAGATGCCAAAGTGCCTCCAAAGACACTTGAAAACAGTTTATCAAAAAAAAAATTTGAAATTTGAAACAACATCTTCATAGGCATTGAGGCACACATGAAATGGCCCTTGCTCTGGTATTATTCCAATGCTGGGATTCCATCCACTTGCTATTAGCTTTTTGGGATAGTGCCATCCTGGCCAATCAGCAGGCAGTGGCAGAACATACTTCTTGCTGTACAGCTGAAGTTCAGGGTATTTATTAAGTACACGCTCTAGGGTTGTTTTGTAGTTGTCCATGCTTTTTAGATCTTGTTTGAACTCATCAATCAACATACATGTCTCCAGTGTCTCGAGGTCTTGTGTCGTTGGATCTGAGTACACCCTGAATAACAAATAAAAATGTTGTTGTTGCTGGCATTTCTATAACTATTGTTATTCTTGAAATGCCGATTTCCAATAATTTTTGGTTTATTAAAATTGCTGTACGCTGATGATATTCACTCTTGATATTTATAACAGGTCACTTTATATTCACAAACAGGCCACTGTTTATAAACATTATAAATTATGCTAACCTTAGTTCTCGCATTGCAGCCTGTAGTCTCCCTGGGTCAATGCTTTGCATATTTTGTGGTAGCTGGTCCAAAAACTGGTTTTGCATATTTATTAAGGCATTTGTTAGTATTTCCAGGACAGATGGGACATGTATTCCACCAAGGCAGGTCTTCTGTTGGCCATTTACATTGATCACTACTTGTCTGTGTAGGGATGATGATGGACGGGGTACTGCACTGACTGTGGGATGCACATCTGCTATACAGGATGCTATGTGTACCACATTTGTCCTAACAAGTTGTGCTGGTGTATGAAATGAGTGAATGTTGTGGAAGTCATCAACCATTAAGACCATGAAGCATGTCAGCTGATGGGAAAGACAGAGAGTAAAAACCATAATTAAGTAGTTAATAGAGTGGTTTTCAATTGAGTGACTTAAACCAAAACCAAACTACGGTTTGACAGTGGCTGACTTCAGTAATGTAGTCTATTATTATTAGACTACATTACTGTACTCAGCTGATTTCAAACCGTAGTAAACGCAAAACCAAAACCAAATTAATATTGTCTGATTACTTTCCACACTCAATTGAAAACTGCTCTATTAATTTTAATATATTATTCTAGACAAAGACAAGAAAGAAAATTAATTAGCCAAAATGGCTTTTTTTTTTTTTTCAATAATATTTTTTGGTAGTGTGCATGAAGCCATTTGTTGATTAGAATTGCTTATTTATTTGCAGACTGACCTCATTTACTCTCTTCAACTGTTGTGATATGTAGTTGGCATGATCTTTAGCAAGGTCTGCTTTTAACTGCTGCACGTTCCTAGGCGTGGTGCTGTATCCTAAAATCTGACCAGCAGATAGGCCTTGCAAGGACATGCCACAACTAGTTGCGTATAAGCCACTGTCCTTTTGCAGTGTAGATGTTTTTTGTGACCTGTCATGTAGGTAAAAGTAATTTGCTTCCATTGTTACAACCCCTATGAACAATGAATGAAAAACAATTTTCTTACGGGTAGCTCACTTCATTTAAAGTTTGTTACCTAAAATAGGCCATTATGTGGAGTAGGGACACCACTCTCTGCTCTTGCATCTCTCTCCTTCTATTGGACAAGCTTTTCCTTCCACTTAAACAGTTAAGGATGTCCACAAAGAGTCCAGGGCTATTTTTGTCTGTAAACTGTTTCATTGCCTCTGGATTGTAAATTTTCTGGTCTGGGGTGGTTATTTGATGTCTGTACAGGGCCTTTTGAAATGCTTCCAACTTCTTTTCAATTGTTGACTCTGTAATAGAAAAATCAACCATGACAAAAATTAAAATATTTTTGTGAGAAGTATAGAGTTATTGTTATGATGCTAAATTTAATTCAAGCAGCTTCAAAACAGTAAAAACACCTTTTATCTCTGCGAGCTGTTGTGTTGCCACATGGAGCTGTGTTTGCAAGGTGCAGTACTTTTTTGTCTCCTTTCTGAGCAACAAATCCATTTCCTCCGGTGACTTCTAGGAGGAATGCAACAAGAGGTTTGTTATTTCGAACTGATTTTACATAGCTGGCATCAAATATGATACAAAATAATGAGAAGTACCTGTTTTGGCATGGGTGAGGTGTGATGGAATGTCACATCAGTACTTTTTCTCTGAAATCATCAAAAGGAACTTATTTGTACCGGTTTTACATTTGCATGTCACAAGAAACTCGGAAATATGTGCCACTCATTTTAAAGGGCGTTCTTATTGTAACCTCCCAGTAACCATACCTTTCGAGGAGGGCTGTAATCTTGTTCATCTTTAAACAATTGGTCTGTATTTTTCCTACAACTGGAACACCATCGCACACCAGGACGGTAACCACTCGTAGTACGTCCGATGCGGTCAAACAATTCATAAAACCTCGCTGGTATGTTGGCTGAAATATCAGTTGAGTGCACAGGAAGTGGACATGCACAAAAACCATGTGCTTCGCGGTTTATTCTGGTCCAGTGTCGAGTACATGCCCAGCTGTTCGTAGTGCCACCGACATACCTTGCTATTGCAGCATTGAACCTCCGCATTTTTCTTTTGCATTCCTCGCCTTTTCTGGTTTTTCTGTGGTACCAACAGGTCCGCTCACCGGAAGTTTCCGTGAACATTAAACTCATTAACATAATCTGCAACACGAGCCGCATTTTCGCGGCACGAACTCCGACTTCGCGGCAAAATTTCGATGAGTGTTCAAGGATGGAAGTGTGGTGTTCAGGAGATATGTTTTAGAACTAATATCGACCGGTCTTAAAGGAAAGTTTCAAGCTTAACCTTTTTACTTACACCTTAGCCCAAGCGAAAACTCTCAGCGCTCTTAAATTTTTCAAAAATGCCTCCCGCTTGGCAGGATGTCGAATTCAAATGAGACTCTGGACTCTCTGGACTCTCTGGACTCTCTGGACTCTCTGGAGTCTAGGCATCTTTCAGCCAAATATTGAATACCTTTTCAACTCAGTCAAGTCTTAATTTAAGGTCTTCCCCGTAAACTGCACAGAGTACAGTGCGCACGATACCAAGTTACAACGGGTTACAACAGAATTTCAAATATGCCCAGGCTTACTTCCAGCAACTGCAGTTTAAATTGTCAGCGGCGCGCCGCCCCTTGCGACGGCCTCGGGCTTAGCGAGATTTTGAGATTCTGAGCGTAGGAAATGGACTGAGAGTTGTTCCGAGAGTTTTTTGATTAATATGTATCTGTATTTTATGGTATATGTACACGGCGCAAAAACGCTACATGAACATTTCGTGGCTTGTCGCGATTTGTAAATGCAATACTACATGTGCGCTCTAGTTTGGAACCACTTGAGTTTTGGGTGGCACCTCCCGTTATAATTTTGCTTTAAAAGTATGAGACGTCCCTGCAATCTCCCTTTAAATTGAGAAAGAAAGGGTTCATCTTCACTTAAGAGTGTTCCTTTGGGATGTTCCGCATCAGGGTCAATATGATGATCTAAGATCATGCACTCGGATCATGCTGCATCAAAGGGACTGATGAATTCACCCTGGACAAGCATTAATCGGTTCCTTTGATACCCCATGATGCGAGTGATCCTGTTCCTGACCATCCCCTAAAAAATGAACCCTTGGACTCCTCTTATGCCCACTGATGCGTAACCATTGTATAGAATTTTGGGCTCGCGATATCATCGGACAAAATTTGCTGGCAAATTGGAAAACGTCTCCCAGATTGTCTACACCAGGCCATTTTTCTCATATCGCCAGAGCTGATCCGTTATCCCGGGTTCTGTAGCACTGATGGACTGGGAGTATTTTCACATCCCCTCTGGTGAACATGTTAGTCCATCGCGGGGTTAATAATAATTTATAATTTATAATGCGCAGACTTCCATAAATGGGGTTGCCAACAGCTTATTCGAAGAAACATTGTAGTAGCAGAGACTTGCCCGAGACCACAACACATCCAGAGCGCTACCCGTGTCTACCTCACTCTCACAAACAAAAAGGAGTCAGGGCAAACAATTACAGTCATGAAAACGTACCTTCATAACAGAATGTTTATTAGTTTGTGAGAAAAAATAATTCAAACAATTCCAGTATACCTACTGAAAGACAAAAATTGTCGACAAGACAGCTATATCGTCTTTTTACTCTATTGCGCCGACCAAAATAAATCAAACAAGCTAACCGGCTAACAGAACATCTAACTAAAATTACTAGTCTCATGCCTAAGCTAGAGCGGTTTTCATTTGAGTGTCGAAAAGTAATTGGTTTGCATCAACTAGGGTTAACGATTGGCTTAAAAAACTCGCGCCACTTTTTCATCCAATCAGAAGTAAAACCAAAACCAATCGTGACTCGCTCACACTCGTTTTCCCGCGCTTTGCGTCAGCTACATGCAATTACTTTACGTTTTGATTGGTTCACCGTAATGTATCCGTCCTTTGCGATTGGCTACAGTAATTACTTTGGTTTTGGTTTTACGACACTCAACTGAAAACCGCTCTATTAACAAAACCTATTAGTGATCAAGTTCAAGATCAAATAAATCAGAGGACAACGGTTGATCATCTCAAGTCAACCGTTTTGACTTCAATCTAAATTCTCCCGACTATTGATCAGACTAAATGTATCAAAACAACAGGGAGAATGTGGGGGTTAATCATGAACATGAATTAGTTTCGATAAACATAGAAAATAGCAACCTAATCACACAGAATTGTCGCAAAATCTAATTTTCTCGTTTTTCGTTTATTTTTTAGCCGCGAAAATTTGATGTCACTGAATATTTCGCATATCAGACTAAAGATTCTCCAAATTCGCAAAAAGTGTCGCCAAAAGTCTAAAAGCGCGAAATTTCGTGTAATAAAAGGTAAATCCACGTGAGATTAGTGTTTTACAAACATCTCACACAATCTTCATAGGATAATAGTGGCTAGCTATAATTTTCCTTATTTGACAAACACGTCCTACCAATATTCGTACAAACATAACATGGCTAAGTGTCGGTCTGTGCGAGGTTTTGAGCAACTGAGGTAGCACTAATAGTACATAATCATAAATTTCTAGTGTTACCCATCTCCATTTCTTTTCGCCAGTTTAACGATGCACACAACAAACATCGTTTGAAATTGGATGTCGTTCCTTTTGCGGACTTACCACCATAATCAAATATCATGCAAAGTGCAGAGGACCAAGGAAAATGAATAATGCCTGCGCAGTGTGGACTGCTGGTCGTGTTAAATTTACAGCTATATCTTGGAGTTCAAGTATACAGCTTGTTTTAGGTTTTAGACATTTTCACGTCCATGGTTAATGCTCAAATATAAATCGGAAATTACACCTATACTCTATTGGCAGTTTTATTGCCTAGTCCCCTACCTAAAACACCTCACGCGAACTAACGAGGTGGATAACCCCCAGGGGGAGGTTGTTGCCCGGGTGGAGGTTGCTGCCCCTGAGGGGGGTAGCCTTGAGGCATTCCATATGGACCACCGTAATAATAACCGGGGGGTAGTGGGGGCGCGTATCCCGGATACCCTCCGGGTATTCCGCCAATTCCTCCTGGAGGTGAATAACTGCCATACTGATAAGGCATGTATCCAGGGGGAGGCATCGGTTGGTACTGTTGACCAGGGTACGGTTGGGGAGCTCCAGAGGGAGGAGCCGTCGGGGATGCCCCTGGGGTAACAGCTGGTGGTGCTGAGGTTGGAGGGGCCATCGGTCTTGGCTGCTGCTGTGGCTGAGTAGACGGAGGAGGGGGCCGACCAGGAGGAACTCGAGCACCTAAAATGATGTAGAAAAATGTAATTTAAAAAAGTATCCTGATTGTATTTTATGTAAGCCTTTCAGCACCTCGCGAATGAAACACCAGTGAAACAAAATTGAAAGCAAAAGCTTTGAAATGTAAGCTACTGAGCAGTAGGAGTATTTTAACTACTTGTTAACTACTTTTTACTACTATGTACTGTTATGGTCTAATTCCAAGAGATCTCTGTCCCAAAACGAAGCTTCGTACGAAACCATTCATATAAAAATGTGTTTAACCTGCGCGTTCATTTTCTTCCTAATGAAACTAATTTTCACCCGAACGTTTGACCCACGGGTGGAGCTGGTAATTACGCTATTCGTCTTAGCCTTGTTCACTGTAACCCCTAGTGCTATTGTTCCATTTATCACTTACTAACCTGAAGGTTGATGGTGTGGCGGCGCTTGAGGAGTTGGTTCTGCGGGTTGGTTCGCTATTGTCTTCTGGAGATCTCTGCAATCAATTAAAATATTGGAAAAGGTCAACTCTGTTTAGCAAACCGTGTGGCTAATTTTTAAACCAGCACAAGCACGACTCTTGTTTCCGTAGCATGAAGTGACTGGGAGCATCGCTATTATACACCAGCCTCAAGCATGTAACTGCAGTCGAACCTCCACTAACGGCCACCTCTCCGCAACGGCCACTTTTTTTCGTCCCAGCGGACGGTCCATATATTCACTCTTATTTTAGCCACCTCTCTACAACGGGAACGGTCGCTAAACTACCATTTTCCTCTGTCCCCAAGGTGGTCGTTTATGGAGAGGCTCGACTGTATTAGCGAAACATGTTCAACGTTCTGTTACCTGGACAACTCCTCACGCTCCGTTTTCCGGGCGAAAACGAGATCGCTAACCTTTTGCTGGTAACGCAACAGGATCGGAGTGAAATCATTGTAGAACTGAAAGAAAAAAAATTTACAAACTAAATAAATAAAGAACATTACTTGAAGTTTTTTCCAATGTAAGAAAAGTGCCCTAAAAAAAGGCCTTAAAACCCAAGATGATGAAACAAGCATAAATTAACGCCTAGCCTCAGTCACGTTGTACCTTAGTCCCTTCCTGTAGATTGCCAATGAGCTCCATGTAAATATCATAAGCTGTCGCCAGATCTTTCAGCATGGCTTCACGTTCAGTTGCTGCCTGTCCAGACTGTTTTTCTCTGACAAATTTCTCATTTGCAGTCTGAAATAATAAAAAAAGAGAAAGAAGAAATCAGCACTAAAACAGTCACAGAGGAAAACAGTCACAAGTAAGGACCTTACAAAATGTACTTGTAATACAAGTAGATTGCCATCTACGGGTATATTACGAACTCACAAAGTGACCAGCTCCCAGATGGCTTGATAGCTCAGTTGGTAGAGCACTGCACCGGTATCGCAGAGGTCATGGGTTCGAATCCCGTTCGGGCCTGAATTTTTGTCAAGCTTTAATTTCACAATTACGTAAGTTGTGTGCATGACTGCGATGATCAATCATGTCTTCAAAGAATGTACTTCCTTAATAAGCCAACTTGGGAAAATTCAAACTGATTGAAAACCGTAAATATGTCAAACGTAAGAGTGCACTCCACCTCTCAATCAATAGTGTAACCCGTCCAGTCGCTAGATTAACGCACCGTTCACACTCTCTAATAATCAAATTCCCCACTAATACACTTACGACAACAGAATAGGGAACATAGTCCCTTCAGCTTAAAAATAAAAAGGACAAGCTGTCTACTTGGTCTGCTCTCAGATATATTCCCATTTAAGTGAAGTTTTGATTGTACAGTATGCAGTTTCAAAATCGATCCTCTTCGATGTTCTTGCGTCCTCCGAATTACCTTCAGCCTCTTTCTCAAAGCGTTGTCTAAGCCAACAGAGAGCAATAACTGTTGTAACTGAAGCAAGCCTTTTTGCGGCGTTCTTTCAATAACGATATCTTCGCAAGATACAATTCTACAGACCTGAACCGAAGCAAGAATCTTCTCCTGTCTCGACATGCTTTCAGAGACATTTTCCTTCAGCGTGTCAAACCCTGCGCTCAGGTTAGAGCTGATAATTCCCTCTACATCCGGGATAGTGCCATCGGCGGCAAGGGCACTGAGAAACTTCACGGCTTAAAAAGAATAAGGGGAACACACTTCCTGAATTAGCAAGTGATATATCAATTCTTTTTTGGAAGATGTCTGTCAAACTTCACACATGTGGAGCAGGGAAGCGCGGATGGCGCAGTGGTGAGAGCGTTTGCCTCCCACCAATGTGGCCTGGGTTTGATTCCGGCCCAGTGCCATATGTGGGTTGAGTTTCTTCAATCTTGTTGGTTCTCGCCTTGCTCCGGTTTTCCTACCTGCTCGTCGTCACAATATACGCGGATAGAAAAATAACAAATAGTTCACTTTCAAAAGTAGTGAGAAACTGGACCCTTAGACTTTCTAAAAGTCCTTTCCAATAACTCTTCCCTGGCTTGTTGGTTTTGACGTCACTCGAGGATTACCTTCTCACTTCGCTCGAGGGAGACAAATAAGCGAAGGATTAAGCAAAGGTCAACTTCTGGCAAGTCTACTGGAAGCTATGGGGTCACGCTAGAGTTTAATACCGAAATATTTGTAGGGGGCAACAAAAATGAACAAATTTGGCGAAAAGTAGCACTACTTTTTATCGTCAATTTTTGCTCCTCAATTATTCCCTATAGTGTTCGCGAGGTTACCAAGGCCTGCAGCCTTATCTTATCAAGCCATGCAAGTAATCACGATACCACCTTGGTATGTTGTCCTACTCACCCATATCGTCCTGTTGTACTTTCAAGTCCTGCTCCATGGCATCTCTTTCAGCTTTGATGGTGTCCACCTGTTCCATCAGTTTTCTAAGTTCCTGGACAGCAGGGCTGGACGCTGATGACGACGAAGCAGCTCCCACTTTAGGAATCGCCGCTGTCAACTCTGCCTGTAACACACAGACAACAAGATGTGATACATTTCTAAATGGACATAATTATCACAAGCTAGCCTAGAAACTGCTTGAAATCAGTCTGCAAAGTATTTTCTCAAACTCATTAATAATTCATCAAGTTTAAGCAAAGGAAATCGTGACCGTTACAGTGTCTGAATATCTTAACTTAATCGCACAGATTTTCATAATTTCATTTCTCCGTTTTCCCCTCAGTTTTATTTTCGATTGAGAAGTAATATTTGTCAAACTCATTAATAATTCATCACGTTCAAGCAAAGGAAATCATGACCGTGACGGTGTTTAAATATCTGATCTTAATTAGCACAGATTTTTATGATTTCATTTCTCCGTTTTCTCCTTAGTTTTTGTTTCGATTGAGAAGATATATTAAACACTCAAGACAGTGTTTGACCACATTTCCAAACACCTGGAAGTTTGTCAAAAAATACTCCGCTGCGCGTCGCTTTTTTAACTCTCTTCTCGGTGTTTGTAAATGTAGTCAAACACGGTCTTTCGTTTTTGACACATTACTTCTTGTGTTCAAAATACTTGCACTGCTTTGACTTCTGCGACCTAAAAGTGTTTGGCAACTTCCAAAGAAACCTTTGCAAACAACATAACGTCACGAATGAGGGAACTTAGTCCCCGGAAGAATGTTATTGACTTCAATGCGAATGGATTTCTAGCAGGCTTCGAACTAACAACCGTATACTTGTTCATCTGATATTCAAGCGGAAAACCTCCCTATTGATGACGTAACATTGCCGAGGTCGGTTCAGCATCTTTGATTGGTTGTTACTGGAACATGTCAACCAATCAGAGACTTATCTGTAGAGATACGTCAGCAGCATGTTATTTTTCGACTCAAAGCTCACACGCCTTCCTTTGAAGTGGGGAAGGAAACGATCGTGCGATGACAATCGTCTTTTTTCCCTCTTCTTTCATTTTTTTCTTTTTCTCCACGCTTATCGGGTAAGTTCTTTCATTAACTGTTTCAGCCAATCACTAATGATTTGTTTCTGGCGAGGGCGAGTTCCTGATTGGTCACTTTTTCTTACCTCTCCCTTACTAAGCAGATCCATGTTGCGACGGTGCGCGTTGTATTTCTCACGCACAACAGCATCAGCTCGCACGGCATTTTCCATGATGCCGCGATATTTATCAGCTTCCTGTCTAAGCTGAACAGTGAGTTCAGCGGATGGTTTGGGCGTCCATTTGGCTGTGAATCGCTCTCTCATCTGTGTGTCTTGACGTTCTTCTTCGTCCATCATCCGAGTTGCCTGTCAATAACAAAACTTCTCTCATTAATCGAGGTGCATCCTATCAACTTTTTTCGCACGACAGAGCAGAAAAGAGTTCGCATACGACTCTCTTACGGCAAACAAGACCACGAATACATGTAGCAAACCTTAAGTCATGTCCACCTTTTAAATGACGTTTCGATTCTGTGAGAGATATTGAAAACGTTAAAGGAGACGAAGCCACAGCAGTAATTCCAGGGGTTTCATAAACGTTTTACGCAGGAGGGTAACTGGTTTTCACAGGTGGGCAAAACGTTTTGAGCTGAACTTCTTTATAACGACTTTCCTCCGGAAGCTAAGGTCAAACCAGCTGGCCAAAATTATCCTCACAGCCAGTCAATTTTCCTGGTGTCCGGCCCTTAATGAAACCCCTAAATTCTTCCATTGGGTTTTCTCACCTCGTCAAGTACTTCTCTATTTCTCTGAAGTAATTCTGGTAACTCCTGCATTAATACATCGATAGCATTCAGTCCCCCTTTCTCATTCACTGCCGCAGATTTGTCCAACAGTGACTTGGGAATCGTCTGTCCCGACAAATCTTCAATGGCCGCCGGCAAGTTCAGCGACGCAAGTACACTGGCAAGCAAGAAAACACACCAAGATGAGAACATGGTGCATACATGACAAACCACGAGCAATGGGCCTTAACTGCTGTTCTACAATCTTTCTTTATCTAGAAAATCCAATTTCTTGGATACAAAACACGTACGGCTACCAGCATCACTGTTACTATTTCACTGTTGAAGGGAAAGCTATATTAAATTAAGCAAAATCCTGGCTATAAAGTGAAACCCTAGAGTCTGACCATTCAAATGAAAGCTATTGAGCAGTACTTTCATGTGCTAATGTTCATTATGTTGTACAAGGTGATTTTAGCTTAAAAGTTACTGGATGAAACCCTAGTGTCCGACCATTCAAGTGAAGCTGTTGAGCAGTACTTTCATGTGGTACTGTTACTTACGTTGTACAAGCTGGTTTTAACTTTTACGTCTGTGGTTAAAATCCTAGTGTGTGACTATTTAAATGAAAGCTATTGAGCAGCCCTTTCATATGGTGCTGTTTATTTTGCTGTACAAGGTGGTTCTAACGTTTGAGTCTGTGGATGAAACCGAGTCGTGTGACGATTCAAATGAAAGCTACTGAGCAGTACTGTTTACTAAACTACGCAAGATGGTTGTAAGTTTTACCACGGCGGATTAACTAAAGCCCGAGCACAGGACCCTTAAAATGAAAGACCATGAACACCATTTTCAAGAGCTACTGTTTGCTTTTGTGTAATACCACTTTTTCTACGTTGAACTCACGTGACCGAATTATTGACTAACGTGAATTCGAGTCTAACTCAGAGCGCTTAGATACCTGTTCATCAACTGGGTTCCTTCGCGAAGTCGGCCAACTTCAAAGTTAATTATTTCTACTTTGCGGGATTCGTACGCCTGCAAGGCATTGTGGACCGCCATGGGCACCAACTTAGAAAACAGGTCTACAAAATTAGATGATGCCGGTTTGGATAGCGGCAGAGACTTGGCGAGAGCTGCGCGGCCAATAGGCGCCAGCGAGTCTACATCTGGCATTTTGTCATGATAAATAAATTCATTGTCTTTTTTAAGCTCCGCCGCCTCTCGCTGAATTCTTCCCTGCCACGTCTGCACAAGAAAAGACAATAAAAAACATCAGTTCAAAGAACAAGTTGCATCAGAGTTTAAACTTCTTTTAGGACTGATCATTTGCATTTACATCTGGATTCTAGCAAAGTCACCCGAGATACGTTCGGTGCGTGCCGGCCAGAAACTACACTAATTTCACAGGATGTCTGCAGTGTCTGGAGCGCGATGAATTTCAAAGGATGATACGATTATTTTTATTCCAGTCTTAGAATAACCAGGTGAAAATCAGTAATTTCTGAGAAAAATGCTACTCTTATTGAAACAGGATGTTCAAGGTGGTCTGTCTCTCTAAAAGCACAACGCGGTAGTTACAACAACCAATGAGATGAGGTTAAAAAAGTGTGCGGTTCATCTGTAATAGACCATAATTTTTCGTATTCTCGGTATTAGACTGGAACTAGCTTGCAACCGAGGCTAACGCGGGGAATCTTCAAATAGCAAATAGCATTTATTCCTTTTCAATGATATTTCTCCGCACGGACCTCCACTGCAGTTCAATACCAAGAATACGAATATGGTCTACTGTTGATGCTGTTGTCGTTATTTACTGGACAATTTTGTCAATTTCTTTGATCAGCTATACTTGTAAAAAAAAAGGTCTGTTTTTTAGTTTGCAGCATTCTGGTTTACCTTGCAGTCAATCAGTCCCATGCTTTGTTTTACAGCGTTGGCCATCAGCTGCTCGGCTTGCTGAAAATACATCAAAGAGAAGCTGTGAGATGCTCACAGAAAAGAACAGTAGGAAATAATATGTGAATAGGAAAAGGAAGCATACATATCAAGCAAGCGGCTTGTGATATTATGCAAAATTTGAAATACATGTATGACGAGCCAGTATTTGTACAGAAAACCACTTCAACTCATGCTATTATCATTATCAACAAACCATCAGTAGCGGGATCTAGAAAAATACAGCCATCTCATAATTCATACACCCCGAAATGACATGTTGGTGATTCTTCCAAGAAACAAGATTTGTCTCTCAAGAAGGAAGCCTTGTGAGAAACAAGGCATTTTTTTAACAGAGCTGTATGACAGAGTTTCACAGTTTGTCTTCAGCCTAAAATCTCACCTTAAACCTGGTCACACCCTCGCCATAAGCTCCTTTATCCTTGGCCACACGAGCCTGATGATATTCTGCTATCGCTTTGAAGAAGTCTGATTTGGCTGAAAGAATAGTAATCCACTCCTAGCACGAAATCAGACAAAAAAAAATGAGGCTCTTACATTCCAGTTACAAAAAATCAGTATCACTAGTAGTTGATGTACGGTTATCGCACATAGCTGGCTGATGGCAAAAGTCCTTATCTACTTCACGATCTTGGCCAGGTACTTTGCTGGGATGATGGCAAAATCAGCTGCTTACACCAACAACAAAAACTGCCTACTTCAATACTTTGTGACAACCCTGTAATGTACCATGTGAGCAGGCTCACATTTGGGGAGCACATGCACAAGCAGCAAAGCTGCACGGTGTTTCCACACCAGACTCCTCCCCCCTAGATTGCGTCATTCCCTGAATCGTTCTTTGCTTACAGGTTACTCAATGGTCAGCCTGCTTACAGTCTATTGTACCTGTAATGCCACTGTTCCAGCACTCTTTTCATCAGTCATAGAAGCAACCAGAGTATAAAGTATATAGAACTCCACTACTGACTACTCATTAGCAATTTTGTATCAGTAGTGCTTAATTGTTACCTTCTCCAACACTTGTTTAAGTGATGTCACTTGTGAAGAACTGTATGCACTCTTATAGAAGTCTGCTGCTTGGGCAGCAACCTTGGCAATCACAGCATCCTTCATTTTATCTAGTGTGCAAAAAGCACACAGATAGATAATGTAAGTACCAACAAGCTAAACAATGAAAGTGGCTCTCCAGTGGCACTGCTTATCTCTGGTTTTGGAACTATGACACAACTTGAAGTACTACAACTCGCCCTCCGTTCCTCAGTGGGACACTGTCTAGTCTATAGACAAATTGCATTATTTGCTAACAATTTCCTGGTACACATTTATACTCGAAGTTGAAGAGGCACTATGAGAGTAAGGTGTCTCGTCCAACAATATGAATCAAATATGACCCAAGCTAGGGCTCAAACCCACACCTCTCCATAAGGAAACATTGAACCATTTGAATGCCACACCTACCATAAGTATTACATGTAACAGAACCAGTACCCACACCTTGGTAATTATTCAAATTGCTCTGATTCCTCAGTGAAAGATGTTAAATGAATCATGCATATACCAGAGGTTACACAAGCTCTGTTCCAGAAGCCATTCAGTATATTCATTGGACAACAAACCATATTACTACTTCTACTTTCCTTATCCTTTTAGCATAGTTTTTCAATTTACATATAAGTACCTTGTTCTGTTTTATTCCAGATGCTTTCTTGCCCTTGAGCCAACATTATAGCTGACAGTGCTGTCAGCATCTCCACAGATAAGTCAGGTGTTGGTACCTGATGCAACAGGGGAAATACTTTATCCTTTAGAAGCTGGAAAGCACCACTGGCAGACTGCAGAGTAACACAATATGAAATTATTAACTAAAATGGCAAGAAATACTCGTCATACCGTCATCTTCATGTAAAATAAATGTAAAATCCTCTATTTCAGCTTCCTTCTAATATGAATGCAAAGCAGGATATACAGAAAAGGATAATAATAACAGTAATAATAATAATAATAATAATAATGATAATGATAATGATAATACTTCATATATACGGGAAGGAACCATCATTTTTAGTTCTTATGTACAGTTGATGTGATGTCTTCCAAGATTTTATCAACTTAATAAATGTAGATGTAGATGTAGATGTAGATGTAGATCAGTGTTAAAGAACACTGGTCTTAACAGGATGTCCAGCATCAATAAATATTCATATGTCGGAAAAAGGTTAGAACTTTAAAATAATAGGATAACTTCAAGTGTTCACCTGAAACATTTTTGCCGCAGTTTTCAACCCATCATCTGTCTGAAAATTTTGAGCTGCAGCTATCTGTCCTTGTAAAACTCCGATGTTAAACAATAAACACAGTCTTTCATACTGGACACTAGATATTGCTGTTCAGGAGAATTGAAAGAAAAAATATTGAAAACATTAAGGTCAAGAAAAGCACAAAACACTGGTTACATTAGATAACCCTGCAAATTAATGAACACACTTGGGGATTAATGAATTTTGTAAACATACATAATTTTACACTATTCTGTTACTAGCCAATCAGGACATAGTTTGAATCGTTACTAGGCATTATTCAATGTGTAGTGCCAAAAAATTCCATACCCCCCATGGAAGGGATTTTTATAACACCCCTCACCCCTCTGGAAATTCCAATTAAGCTTCAGACATTTCTTTAGTTTTTTGGTCTTACAGAACCCTCTCCCCCAATAAATTCCAATCCTTTCTGTGGGGGGAGTATGGATATTTTCTGGAACTGCACAATGTAGTGTGACCCCAGGATGAAAGATACACTGGGGAAGTCACTTACAGCTCTTCCTATAACCAAACAAAGATCCTTTGTCAAATGCGTCATACCAAGTGAATGAGATTCTGATCTGTAACAAAATGTAAATATGACAAAAATTTAAACACAACCTTGTGATAGCCAAGTGCTTGATACAATCATAGACGTTTGTCAAAGAAACAAGACACAACGAGTTCATGACAGCAACAAAGTCCAATTTCTACCAACTTTGAGATTCAGTGAATTAATCTTACCTGTGATTCTGATATAGGTAATTTACCCTCCATTGCCTCGAGCTGATCATAATACCTGCCACAGAAAGTGCAATGTTAAAATTAATACTAGTTATTGAAATTAATAATAATTATTAATTTAAACAACAATTTTAACAATATGTGAAAAAACCTGTTATAACCAACAGCCAGTCACAAGGATATATATGCACAGCACTTTGTTTCTGATATCACCGAAGACTCTTGACATCAGGGGTTTTATTACTGTCTTCAGCTGGAGGACAACTGGTTTTCACAGACAGGCAAAATTTTTTGACCTGAACTTTTTTGTAAGAAAAAGTTTCTTCTGAATGGGTAAACCAAGTGACGTGGGCAAAAGCGTCTTCACAGCCAGCCTATTTACCCAGTGCTCGACCCTTGATGAAACCCTGCCTGACATTAAGTAATTGATATGTACTCCATATCAGACCATAGAGGATGAGAATAATAGATTATTAATGCGAAAAAAAAATGTACCCAGACCAGGCAAGTTTCCTTAAGCCCAGTTAAGAGCATGAGAGTACAAAGTGTTCCCAATTTCATGGTAGGAAAACAAATCTGACAGCATTGATTGGGTGTGGCATTGGTTACTGGATCTGGTGCTGAAGGACTGAAAAATTTCATATACCCTCCAGTCATACTGTAGTAGCTTGCAGCTATCTCAAAGCCTGACTGGGGTCATCATACTGCATTCTTGGCAAGGTATCTTACTTTTGCAATGCACATGTACATGAATATGCACTGGCTAATTGCTAGCCAGGATAACCTGACAAATTAATATCATGTGTTGATGGCAATCTGCCTTCTGATCTAAACAGATACTACAACATGCAAAGACAAAATTACCACTTTACCTCTGATTTAACCCTTTCAATTAAGTACACAATATTAACTCTGCGTATTAAATACATGCACCTACTGTATATAACTTAGCTTACTTTAGCCAGTTAAGTTATAACTGAATTCTCTTCACTTATTACCATACATTTTAACACAGTTCAGAGAATTTAATTTGTGCTGCATCGTAAAAGTGATGCTCTGTAATTTCCAATACACAATATAAGTTTTTACCCTGAGCTTGATATAAGCAACTTGAATCGGGTAATTTACAGCCGTGACATCATATTTGTGACATTTATTAGTGACGCTATTCATGTTAAGAAATAGACTTCTACATTTGAACAATAAATAAAGATTAATTCTAATACACACGCAGCCCTTCTATATTCGTTTCAATCATATATTTTTTTTAAGCAAAAATGCCAAATTGTAAGGAATCAGTTTATAAACCTCTTCCTATATATTAGACTTAAATATTTTTTAAAAATCGTCGACATATGAAAACCATAATTAACATTGCGATATTAAACGGCAGCACCTTTCATATTACCGATTACAGCCTCAAACGAAACGAGTTATTACGGAAACAATGGTCTGTAGCTGGATCGTATCCATTATAACATCAGGTACATCTGGATACAGGTATTTTTATCATGACCTCATTCATAACCTAATTTGAGGTTCTAAGTGCCAACCAAATGAAACAAATTTACAAGTTTACAGTTGTCAAGCTTGAGATTGTAGAATTTGATATTTCTTACAGGACAGAAACGTACTGTGTTGGAATTAAAATAATTATCGTTCTCACCTTAACATAGGCTCTAATGCAGATTCATGTTTGTCTAAGGTCTGCATCACAGCAGTATTTCTTAACTTCGCCAGTTCAGAAATGGCGTCTTCATTTTCTGACACAGCTTCAGCGGAAAAAGTGTTCTTGATAAACTTCTCCAGCGGCTTTTTAAAATCAACACCATCGGACCGTTTCAAAGGAAGATTTATCCAACCTGCCATATTGTTTTAGCACAGCCTGTTTACCTTCACATGTAACTTTTTCCTCTCGATTCTTACTTCCAACCGATGCTCGAGCGAGAAGAGCTGGAAGCTATTTTTGGAAGTTTACAAGTTGTTGTGTACCAGTCTCCACGGCCACCGGTCTGCGGGCTCGCAGAACAAAACTAGCCGGAGGGGTATGGTGTGGGGTGGTATTTTTAAGGCGACTGTCATGGTTATAATCTTTTAAGGTTTTTCTGGAAGTTGGATTGTTCGAAAAGTGAGAGAGGGGGAGAAGGCAAAGTTTCCCTGGAGAGGTCCCTCCTGACCCAGACTGGGTTGCTGATGAGATTTGGCGCGCCAGTACATAGTCCTTTCCATTTCTTTCGTTGGTGCACAGGGCCACACGATCTTGTTGAGTAGGAAGAGAGTTATAAAGGAATGAAAAGAACATACAATTTACCTTTGTCTACTGTTGTCATTTCTTACGCGACAATCGCTACATACAAGTCCTATTACTTTTTCCACTCCTACGCGAACTGCAAATCCGCAAGAGGGATTTATAGCCTGTGAGCAGGCCAGCTAGGCTCATCTTTGAGTCACATGCGCGAGTCCGAGAGCGAACCGATCTGGCTGAAGGAGCCTGGTGAAGGGTCGCCAAGAAAGTGAGCCTCACTTTAGTCACGGCTTCGCCACTCGTATGTGTATTTCCCAAATGTGAGCTCACGAGAGGGGACTTAACTGCTCCCTAGTTTACGTTTTTGAATATTTAAAACTCCCAAAAAATGTCCCCCTCAGATAACGGTCTGAATTGTTACAGTCGAGCTAATTCCATTTCGGGTAATTATTCAAGCTGCTGCCTTTGGAAAAGAAAGGACGCAAAGTCAGCATTTCTGGCTAACTGCTGCAAAAAGAGTTAAACCAAGGAGTGGCGTAAGTATTAAGAATAACAGAACTCAATCCAGATGGAATTTTTCAGTCCTAAATTTATTGCATCTTTAGACTAGCAATGCCCCCTTTTAAATAAAAGAACGCAACCTTTCCCTTTTCAAACAGTTGGTGTCCTGGCATCAAGTTGCTAAGTAGAAGTAGCCGAACTTTTCTCTTGTCCTTCCGCTGTTTCGATTTTGAAGTCCCGGATCATATGGAGCAATTCTGAGTTGACGAAAGTTGAGGGATGAATTGGTTGAAATTTCTTCAACTGACCTTAACTGTCAACTGTCAAACGAGCTGAAATCTTAAACTGGAATTGACACCAGTTGTCTGTTTTTCCACTCAGCTAAAACTCTTCTAGCCCGTCATGATTATTTGGACAGGCTCAAATTCTACGAGAAAACTATAGAATCGATCAAAATACACGATAGCTGGAAGTTAAACGGGATCTTCAAGTTACAGTTCCTTCTAGTCTTTAGATCCGACTTTCACGTTTAGCAATTTTTTAGTCATTTACGAGCTTCCACCGCTTTTGTCTCAAAGCTCCCTCAAAGCTAGTCCCGGTCCAAAACGTTTCTCGTGAAACTTAGTTTTACTCACATGTTTACTCCATACGAATAAAACGGACTGTTATTTGTTCTCTTGACTCAAGTTACTGTGTCTACTTGTACATAGCTAACAGTCATATCTGACGGATTAACTTTGTCTATGCCGAGATACAGTCACAGTCACTCTCGCACGAGAAATCCGCTTCACTGCAGCTTGTAAAACTTGTTACACTACACATTTCCCACGAGCCATCGTCACTGTCTGTCTCGCTCCACTGTCCACTGTCCGACACTTCTACCGAGTGTCCCTCGACACCCACGTCGCACCACTCAGTGTCATCACGTGATAGGATGATCACGTTACCATCGGGATCACGTGCCAACCACGTGTTATCGCCGTTTGGAGTCAACGTAAGTCGAAGTTTCCGCTCCACGGAAAGGATATCGCTGACGTGAAACTTTAGAACGCTGAGCTTAGAAGGGCGAGGTCGTAAACATGGCGAGTATTTCAAAGATAGTTTTATTTCTAGACCGGGCTGAGAATAGAGATCAAAAGTGCAGAATCCCGGTTTATTTGCGCTTGTCTCAGCCCCTATTAACACGCTGTAGAATTGTTTCATTTTGTCGAAATTCTTTACGAAAATGCTAAATCTGAGCTGCTCGTTGCCGTAATGAACCGAGCAGACAGTCCACAGTGGGAGGTCTGGAGACGACTCGTAATAATCTTGGCGAGCCACAGGGCGCATGTCCGTGCGGCTAGCCAGCTCGATCTTGTGGTGAAAGTCCCAAGGGGGTGACTCTAAGTAGCGCTTTGCAAATCTTGCGTTCAGCTGATACTTTGAGTCTTCGTGTAAGAACAACACGATGCTAAGCGACTGTGTGCTCAAGTGGTCCTTGTTGTAAGTTTCTTGAACATTCTGCTCCGGGTCATCTAGTTCATGACAGAAATTAAAGGGGCTCTTATCTTGTTGATGAATTTGAAGCAACTGGAAGGCAGGATCGATCCATTGTAGAAAGGGACTATAGAGTGACTTCAATCGCGACACCTCCTCGCGAGGGAGCTTAATTTGCAGGGTGCACGAATAAGGGTCCTTGTCACGTATGTCTACATGCGGCTGACTGATGACTTGTTCCTGAGTTGATTCCAGTTCTAGTTTTTCGGCTTCATCTTCATCGTACCAAGGCATGTTTGAAGCTTATTTAGTTCCAACTAAGAAGAAATAAAATAAAGTAAAATTAAATGCTAGACAACTGCAACAGGGCAATCACCCTGCAAGCAGAGCCTTTTCTTACGGTACATATGCTTTGTACCGACTCCTCTCCGCTCAAAAGAGAAATAAAAGAGGCTCTGCTCGTAGGGTGCAGAGTAACGTTTAACACAAAGATGTTGATGGTGCAAATTCGATGAGACGTCAAAATAGCAGCTAGCTGACGAATTTCTTTATTCTCGCCACCTATGTGCTTGTCAATGCATAAGTGGCGTTAGGAGAAATAAGAATTTATTCATTTCTGTAAGTTAATGATTCAGAGAAAGTAACAGTGGAATGTGTGCAGTCAATCACGCGGCAAAATATTGTTCACCGTGGCTTGTTTACAGGAAACTCTTAGAAACCAAAAATAGAACACTTTTTTTTTGTTGCAGCCTTTCTTATTAATTAATCTCGAGGCATTTAAAATTCAGGCCAATATTCAACAAATATTTTCGTAGTTTATTAGATATGTTTTCAAATTTTTTTTAGCTTCGAGTTGGTTTCAGTAATCTAGGCTTTTTCTTGCGTTAAATAAAAAAGCAAAAAGCTCCAGAGATCGCGTAGTAACCGACCCGTTTTCCGTACATCCTACGCGCTGGGCGGAAATATTTTCACGATTTTTCCGACGCTTAGCTTTATCAGTACTTGAATCATAAAAAAATCGAACTGAGAAGGCTTTCTTCGGTCCAACAAAGCCGCTGTAACCGGTTCCTTTTGTTTTATTCAAAGCCCAATTGTCTGGTTGACGTAAAATAAAGTAAACATTGACGACAATGTTTGACATTTCCCAACGCTGTATGGTAAAATGCATAGTTTCCACAAAGAATCACGGAAATCACTCATAGAAATAATCAACTTCATTTGACTGACAAGGTTTAGCAATCATTATCTTTTTGGAGCAAGCAGAGATAAATAATCTATTGATATGATTATCGATAAAAATAACTCTTGAAGGAATTAGGCGGACGAATGTTGAACTGCGAGGAATAACTTGTCGCACAAACAATGAAGCTTCATAGAGAATCTACCAGAATTACAGTGGAGATGTAATAACTCATTTGCCAAAACCTGAAAGATATATGCGTGAGGAAGAAGAACTAAACCTGGTCAACAGAAGAGACTAAAACGTACAGAGATAGTTGTGCTCGATCTTTTCTGACAATCACTTATGCCGGTTGTAGTTTGAATGTTTGAAACAAAATTAAAGATAGCTGATAAAATACTAAGCCCACGTCGATAAAAAATGTTAACGAAACTGAAATCAGCATTAATTTTTCATAAGCGTAGCCAGTGAGATTATTTCACAAGGCAAATCAATAAACACGTGTTGGGTAATTTCAAACCTAGAAACAATTTGAACTCTGCCTGCAACTGAGCAAGAATACAAATGTACCTGTGTGTAAACCCACTGACATTGGCTGCTACAAGTAACATAAAATACTTACGAAATTATTTACTACTGTCTAGGCGTACCAACGAGATGAAAATGAAGATCTTTCTTAGGACTCCTTGAGCATGCATTAAAAAAAAAAAACCAGAAAACTTGAGAAACTTTTTGCAACTTCTGCCGGTCGGTGTTACTAAGTAAGCACTAACATTATTAAACAATGCCCCTAATTATAAGACAAAAAAAATAAGCAAATAAAACTCTCTATATCGTGTATTCCTCTTACCAATATTCACAAAGTTAATTCTGCTTGCACCTCCATTCCTAGTACATACAGTCGGAATATTTTAAGCGACTCGATTACATTTGGTTCAGCTTTATAGGCCAGACGTCACAACATTTCAAGCGTGTGTGCACGATTCGCAAACATTTTGCGGGGGAATCAACAGAAGCTACACAAAACAGGTTTGTTCATCTTCAAATAAAAACAGGAAATTTCAAAACTTCAAAGTATTTTTATCATCACTTGACCGCAAAGCGGAATATTTGCTTCACAATTCAAGGGTTGTTTTCATCTTATTTTCACGAAAGAGTTTATTTGCTATATAGATATGATTTCCGAACGGGAGAGTCGGAAACCGGAAACGTCGTCGACTTTGTCTGACTGATACTCGGTGAATGTTCGGCGAATGTTCGGCGAACGGTGTTCTTTAACAAAGTTTCTCTCCTGAAGTTGAACGATCTGTGGCATTGTCATGTAATTAGTGAAGGTTTTGAAAAAAAGTGTGTACTTGTGGCTCAGGAATCTCTGACAATGTATTGGATTATCAAGTTCCGGTTCGTTGAGTCGTGTCTGGAAAAACGGAGATGATGTCACAAGTTCAGCAGAATTTGCATTCATCGAGCTGTCTAACTGACACTGAAACGTGACCATGAACGATCGTGGGTAATTAAAAAATGTTAGCAGGATAGATCCGAAATAATGGGAAATTACAGATCTAATTCGATTGAGATCGGCAATCTTGTAACTCGTCTTTTGGATAAATACATAACTCAGTGGCTTTTTGAAGAAGCAGAAAGTAAACAGCTGTCACTGCGTCAGTAAAGAAACTTTTATTTTCGTGAGAGGTTGTTTGTTTGCTGGCGCTGGGGTTATTTTTTCTTCTCTGCAGAGATCATGTAACCTTACTTACTCCTGACAACTTTTGAGTACGAGATAGGATGACTTTCCATGCCTCCTTATATGAAGGAGTTTCATTTAAACTTTTTAACGTTTGAAGTGCTAAAGTGCACTGATGGAAAGGAACGTTGCTGACAGATCCGGAGAGGTGCCATTTGGAGCCCACTGGATTTTCGCTTTCTTAAGGGGAGCTTTATGTAAACTTTATCAAAACGTTTCTGTACTATGTGAAACACTGAAGCTAATAAAACAAGCTAGGGCAGTATACCGCTCATGTTAGTTCTCCTAAACTGGTTTTCATACATTTCTTTTATTGTCTGTTTTGAGATTTTAATGGTGCATCAAGATTCTAATGGTTATAGTGAACAGCGCGTTGAAAAAGACGAACGATATACTAGTCCGGTTGATAGAGGGAAACAGCACAAACACGTGGATTCAGCTCTCTCCTTAGCTTCCTTCCCGCTGAAACACTGTGAACCTCAATCAAGTAACGCCAAACTATTTGTGACCGAACGATTTTACGCTATTGTGCGACAACCTTTGCCGAAATAGCTATATAGTACTTTACAAAATAGCCCAAAGAAAATGCGCGCACTGATTGGTTAATTACAAATCGTGTTTCTATTAAACATGGAGATTTCTATCGCGTGATAGTTGACGAGGGCGCAGCCGGCCCGAGTCAACTATCACGCGTAGAAATCGAGAGCGAATTATCTCATTGCTTTAGTGTAAATCTACTAGCCGTTTAAAACTTCATCTAAATCCTCCCTCACTACCGGTACAGAAAAGAGAATAGATAGTGAGTAGCGTAGACAATCAAAGAACGGCCAGTAGGTTTATACTAAAACTTACTAAAACTTGATAAAAACACAGAACTAGCACGAGCTGTTGACGTAAATGATGGCGAGAACAAAGAGAATTTACATTTTCATAGTAAAAGTAATCGAGTTGTTTTCTTTTATTCGTCGTGGAATTTTCCAAAAGAAATAGAAAACATGTTCTCCGTGTTTCTATTTAGTTATAGGAACATACACTCGTGGAAGTTTGGGAGACCTCGAAAAAATTCGCCTGCCGGTTCGTGTTCCCACAGCATTTCTTGTTCTCACAAACCTCCACTCGTGTTTCTATAACTCGACAGAAACACGGAGCATGTTTAAATAACGCCCAAATTTGCCTTATGCCTTAATGTCGTAGAAATGAGAAATGAAGTAACTACCTTAACAGTGCTGCACTGTGTGGCTTGCATCGCCGAGACATCTAAACAGCCTGAACAAGTTGATAACGAACGTTAAAGCTACTGGTCTAATCTGAATTGAAGAACTAAATCTATCGCATTGCAGCTTTATTTAAAATGTTTAGAAAATAAACAGATTTGGGCGGAAAAGGTTAATGCAGAACAAACAGTCATACATATCTAGAGATGCCGATAGGTTTGAAAAACATGTTTGTTTTGTAATCGAGGATGTCTTTGTTAGATAGCGCATCTAAAGGTATTTTACAGCTTTACAATGGATAATTGTGCTAGTTTTCTCAATATAAACAGGTCGTTATCACTAAAATCGAGTTGCAACAGGATTTTAGCAAAACAGACTTCCACAGTTTTGGTCAGTGAGTTGAGAGCAAGTTTCTCGAATGGTATAAAGGCTTTCCTTGTCTTTGCGGTTAGCCGTAAATGTTTCGCCAATTTGGTTCATAGAATTTAACTTTTGAACCGTTAGGTATTTAACCAAGGTTAGCTACTGATATCACATTAAAAACCTTTTACCTTTTAGACCAACCTTAAATTTTTCGATGGCTGTTTGTAATGGTTTTGTCAATATAAACAAGCTGCTATCTAGAAAATCGAGTTCCGTGAGTCTTTCTGTTCACAAATCTAGTTAGTAGTCGTTATATAACTGTGGTATGATTTTCAGGTTCTCAAATTTAAAGCCACAATTGCATTTGGCAGGCCTTACTATATCATAAAGTGTGGTTCGATTGAAAAGATATATTCCAAAAGGAACTGTTTATCACTGACAATTTTCTACTGGAATCAGAGATCGCGTATGCCAGACAATTCAATTGCAGCTGGTCGACTTCTGCCTTGATCCTTATCGTGTATAGGTTTGATCTCAGTTTTCGTACAAAGAAATGAATTTTTTAGCTCAGCTCTATTATTAGGAATAGCCACTCTCTAACTGATTGCCAAGCATTTCATGCAATGTGAGTTCCAAGAAGTGAGAGGTGCACCAAGACAATTTCTACTAAAATTGATTATTTACTATATTTTCCTCACACATCTGTTGGTGAACGTATCACAGTTGTAATGAGAAACTAGACTTAAGTCACTTTTGGAATTTAAGAGTTAAGGGTTCTATTGCACGACAATGGACAAGTAATTTTGCAACACGAAAAGTTATCTTTGATTATCTTGACAGCTCAAGAACGCCTAAATACAATAGTTAAGTAGAAAAAAAGCCAGAAGATTTATGATTATCCATGAACAATTCTTTAGTTGTTCCTTCAAATCCAAAATGGAATGTAATCATAACATTGTCTCTCGCGATATTCGTCGTTTTAATTCGTGGGATTCCTCTTAAAGCAACACAAGTGTATAGGTCTTTTTAGGGTCCTTTTATGATGCAGACTTTTTGGATAGTGCTGTTTCGACAAGCAACGTCAATAACATGAAATTCGATGTCGGGTTGTTGGCACGGCTAAAACGTTATGTCGGAAAGAGCTAGTGCATTCCAGTGTACCCTTAACTTTACGGTAGAACCAGTGAAATTTCTTTTGTTTCATTAAGAGGGAGAACAAAATCGTAACGCCGACTGGCTGTTAATTGAACCTTGTGACGAATTTAGCTCCCAGTTCCCACTCCTTCAATTCAGTTCCCTTTCTTCTCATAATCCCTGACGCATCCTTTGAGAGATTTCGAGGACTAAAGCGTTCCCGGCTCCTCCACCCAAGCTTAGGACAAGCGTTAGAAATCCCGTCAGCTTTGCGGGATAACGAACACATTGATTTTCCGGCTGTATATAACAAATTCAGTTCGCCATAAAGTGTGATTTACTACTTGTATATGGTTGATTAAAGTTTAATTTACAATTCTCAGGAGTCAGACAGAGACCACTATAATCATAGCTTTTAACCAGATTGAGTACTCAAACGCTACAAATCTCAGCCGTTCCAACAAAATATTTTGCCAAAGAAAGCGAAGAAAAAGGAAATTAAACCGCTGCGAAGAAAAAAGACAACCAACGAAACCTGCGTCTATTTTACACTGCCTGTAATAAACCGTATAATGAAAGTTGGCAATGCTTTAAAACGGAAGAATCTCGTTTCCCTCGCGTGTAGCCGAAAAAGACCGAAAAAGAGCAGCATCTGATGAATTATATGAAACACTGGGGAAAATCTGAAGACCCGGAGCGCAGGACAACAGAAATGACATCAGTTACAGGTATTTTGTTGGAAGAAGTATGAGTTTCTTTCGGCTTTTGCCGCAGTTCTTAACTATAAAACTTACTAATTTTCAGATCAGCTATATAAGGCTTGAACCAGTCAACAAAATTTAACGTCAACTATACGAAAGGATAAGAAATGCTCACCTCGCCTTAGTTCAAACTTTGTTCTCTCTTCTGTTCCGCACACCGAGTTAGCGACAGTTGTATTAAAGGATTCCCTTCTAGAAATTAAACGCCGGTGAAAAAAATAACTTTCGGTTATTACGTTTTTCATGATTGATAAGTAAGACCTCCTCTGCTGACAGACTCTATTGTGCCTGAAAGCACGTAATTTCGTGAGCACTTATTTATAATAACAAGCAATCTCTAAAATATTGCGCCGCGTCCGGCAGATGTGAATCCTAAGTCAATAAAATTCTTTATGTCCTCATTTCATCACGCAGTTGAATGCATAAAATTTGGCGTCAGTTTGATTTAGGATTTGAGACTGTTTGAAGAGGGTAATCGTGAAATTTAAATCGGTAATTAAACAGACGCAGTCAATATTTCCTAATATCCCGGCATTGTGAAATATTGAAAGGCGCGCCGAATTGCTTTCGCGCCATAAATCGATCCATCCTGAAAATGGCTCAAGCTTAAGAAGTGGACTTATTTTGTGGAACGTCAGATTGGGCTGTCTTGCCTACCATGGAATAAGTTTCTCCGATTTGTAAGCCTAAAAAAGATGCAGTCCTAAAATTATCCTTGGCTTCGTTTGTTACATTTCCTCCCTTCTTCTAAGAAGGGAAATGTAAAGTGTCCGGATGGGGTTTAACTTGGCAACTGCGAATTGGTCAAATTTTTTATTGTCACTTAGAAATGAAACGTTTTTCAACTGAAAGCAGACGGTGTTTCAAAGCTCGGCGCTGATTTTATAGTTTTACTCCGCCGAAGACCCTCGTGATCACAGCTGTCAAACCAAGCTCAGTACTTGCCAATCGATGATGAAATTACTCAAAAAACTTTTAAGTTTTTTAAAAAGAGTACATTAATATTTCATCACTTTTTGTGCTTTAATGTGACACGATGATCTCATAGCCAGCCAAGTATGTAAACTTGGCCGAAGTACGTGTGGTCTTAGCGGCGAGTGTGCAATAATTACATTCCTTTCATCATTCTTTCTTTTTAAAAAGTCTCTACCAAGTACACTTTATTTCCAGCGTTTTGGTTACCTTTCAGTTCAACGCTAGAATAATTAACTTCTCCAAAGGACTTCAATTCACCTCGTACCTGTGTCAACACGAGAACTTCATGTGACATAGTCAGTATGAGAAACTAATATGTCAGAGTATCATTTCCTATCCATGGGTAAGCCCACGGTTTTGGTAGGGCAAGTTGCTAAGCAGACGTTGCTTAGTGACAAACGTGAAAGAGCAGCTAGTACTACTCTAGAGTTACCTTTGCAACAACAAAACTGATTAAAAAGGCAACCTAAATGATCATGCAAAGCTAACCAGCCCTGGTAAAAATTAGAGATGGAAGTGCCCTTCGTCAATAAATGGGCTCTAAGTCCAGGTCTTATACAGGACACTTTGAATACCGTTTGCAGCTCGACCTCATGTTTTATTCAACCAGAAGAAGTAAAAGCAAACAAGCTTTCTTACTTTACTAGACACAGACAAGACAAGCCGGGGGACTCGCCAGACGAAATGCGCATGCGTTATATGTCACTCAGCAACGGCACTGACCCAAAACTACGGGCTCGTGTTAGTTTCTGCAGACCAGAACCAAACAACAATAAATTCTACTGACCTTTTTACTAATTGATCCATAGTCATGCGTGACTACATTAAAAATATTTCGCTCCCCCCAAAACAGAACAACTGAAGATAAATAATAAACACTTCTTTAATGCTTCTCCTCTCTTCTTCTTCTAATTTTGTTGGACCAGTTAAATTTACAACACGCATGTTCTGTGAAATAATGGCTTTGAGTGAACGATCCCACAGTTTTGCCGTATATAGTAAGAAAGTAAGTTACGAAAAGACAATATTTTCTTAATACTCTTTTTGTCCTCTCCGACTCAATGACATGAAAAAAAAACTTAATTAGCATTCCGATATATTAAACACAAGTTCCTATAACTTGAATTCAAATTGGCCGCGCGGAATCTGGGGCGTAGGCAAAGCGTTATCGATGTCTTCTCCTCGTTCAAGCATGCGCTCTAGCTCTATGAGTCGATTAACACCATCACATAACCGCTGGACAGAATGTACCTAGGGAGTAATAAAACATGAACATGGTTGAACTCCTTCATTTTCTTCGGACCGTTTCGTCTAATATACTGCAGGTCCAAATTTACACAAGTTTGAAAACAACTTCGTTCATTTTAGGGTCACCACCGCCACAGTTGCAAGTTCTGTAAAATCGATCATTCGCATCTTTTGTTTATATTTAAGGTCTAGAAAGTGACCCGTATTTTAACAGAATCTGATACACACGTGAGAGAAAGCTCCCCAATATTAGAAGTTTCAAGAAAAACTTCAGCCCCAGTAGACGGTTTAAATTTTAATTATTAATTACCACTTCCCTAAACTTTCTGGTTTGTGCGCGTCAAGCTATGTCAAAAACAAGCAGCTGATTCTTTTTTTAAACATAAGACAAAGGCAACGAAAGCCAATGATAAGCAAAATTGTATTTAAGTAGTCACGGGCAAAACGACAGCACAATCAATTAGAGCGCAAGTTATATGATCACAAACCAAACTTCAGTCACAACAAAACTTCTTTCTACTTGCTTCCCAAAGTGACATACCTCACTTACACCAAGTGTCTGGGTGCTGTGGATGTACATGACTCCAGAGAGTAGTTCCCCTTCAGAGATCCCTGAAGAAAAAAACATGCGATCAACATTAAGATTCTCCTTTCAACAGCATTAGCTTATCGATAAGACAGGTAAGAAGAATTGAAAAAAAACATCAGCCAGGGGAAAATAGTTTGATGCTGCGACAATCTAAGGGACTGGGTGGGAATATTTAAAGTCGCTTAATTTGAAAAACTGAGCCTCAATTGCTGGTACCTAAAAGATCATCTGAAAGTTGGTAAGTTTACCAAATGTCGATGTTTTTGGTTCAAACGCAAAGATGTAATACACTTTTGAAAAGCTACGCTTTAAGAGAGCTTTGTATGGTTTGGAGGGACGCCTGGTGCAGTTTAGCTGTCCCTCCCACCCAGTCCCTTTCTCGTTTAGTTAGAACATGGCTAGTGTATGCATTATACGATTATCGGTAAGGAGAATTGTTCTTTTCATTAAGAAAGAATTGCATTGTTAGTACATACCAGCTCTTCTCTTCTCGAGTTTATACGATGTAAGTATCCATCGGAGCCTTGGGTCCTAGGAGACAGAGGAGGTCATGCCATCAGCTTTACTACTGAATCGCAATATATCGCAGAAACAATAATGCATCTGAAACCTCTTTGCGATAAGACGTTTACTTTCCCTTTTCTTCATACATTTGATCCTATAACACCAAGGCCGATTATGACTCTGCCTCGACTAGGCTTTCTGACGACCGTTTAGCTCTAACGCTTGTTTCTTTGGAAATTGATATTATTATTCATCAGATCCCTCGGTGATCAGCATCTGCCTACAGCCACATTGCACTAGACAGAAGCCCGCCATAAATATAGCATTCCTTCTGTCGCCGAAGGATTTCGCTTGAACGAACGATATACTTAAAACAACACTTACAGTACTAATGCCTCACCGTCGAAAGATGGTGCAGTTTGACGCGCACTCTGACGTCAAGCGCATTGCCGAGGTGGATTGGGTCTGACACTATGTAACCAAGGTGATCGTCCCACAAAAACTCCTCTCCAGACTTCTTCAGCTCTCTCTCAAACGCTGCCATGCCCCTAATCAACTTATCAAATACGCCTTGCAAATTGCCTCCTTTGTCGAAGCACCTGAACTGCACGTGATCATCTTCATTGACGAACACAACGAAGGTGTTATCCTTGTTGCGAAATATACCACGTGACTCGGGCCAGTCACGAGCACGCC
This sequence comes from Orbicella franksi, assembly GCF_964199315.1. Taxonomy (NCBI): domain Eukaryota; kingdom Metazoa; phylum Cnidaria; class Anthozoa; order Scleractinia; family Merulinidae; genus Orbicella; species Orbicella franksi. Next base: position 11,804,131 of record NC_138149.1, read on the forward strand.
CAGAGCACGTGATTAGCGGTGACGTGGGTTGACATGAAACATTAACTGAATTGTTTGGCTCTGAAAACTCAGAAAGGGGTTTGTATTCGCCTTCAAACTCACCTGAAAATTAAGACGAGAAATGCCGAAAAAGAATAAATAGAACACGGAAATAAAGCAACGTGTAATATTGGGTCTTGAAATCATAAGAATTTACCTCCTGCTAGATTTTCTGACGAACAAAGGAGCCGGAAAAGTTAAAAAGAAAGAACGTGATGGGACAGGACTACTGGAGCGTGAGACAAGAGACTGGAAAGAAGAACGGGGGTCTACCAGACTGAAAGCATAAAATAAAGAGGCAACCAAGGTTAAACGAAGTACCCAATTTTTTTCCACCCTCCCGATAACTCGAACCAAGCGTCGTTTCCCGCCCCTCAGTGGAACAGCGTCAGAATTTCACCCTCGACTTATTTAACGAACTACGTGTACCCGATTTTTTTAAATCAAGTTTCAGGATTCCACTGTATTTTTGGTTTCTGGAAACTGCTGGATATAATCAGGAATATTAATTTTATAAAATTAACCCAATTATAAAATAAAACGTATACAATTCTTGACTCATTTTACAAAGGACTTCTCTGAGACTAACTTAGAAACACCCTATTAGTGTCCCTCACCTTGACTCCACTCACCTCCCAGTCGCATGAACACCATACGAATGAGACCCTCGAGGTTCCTTCTGGCGCCCCGGGAGCACGCTGCTGGTAAACAATAGCCCCGGATGGAGCGCCGTGTATGCAATCGAGCAGACAACACATATTCACTGTTCAGTTGACCATCAATAATCTTTCGGCTGTCCATGTCTCTTGGGTGGAAATCATTTTTCTTGTGTCCATGACATTCCTGAATAATGGCGTCAAATAAAGGTGCAAACACTTCGTATGACTCACAGTCTCCTGCTATGATCCCGGATGTTCGTTGCCAAGGCACCCCAGGGTTGTCTACACCGACTTGAATAGCTTGGTCAAGGGTGAAACCGCTAGCTGTTGTCAGATGCCTGTTCAGATTTTTAACATCAGAGAAACAAACGAAAACATATTTTAGTGCCAAAGGTGTTTTTAAAGAAGTCGGCCTAAATATACCACATGGTTTGCAGATTCAATAAATAAGTGTCCCAATACACTTAGTCCACTTATGATAACAAGTGAGTATGCACTTTGTTAACAGACTTTTTTCGCGTACTTGTCGATAAACACGCACCCGGTCTTCAGCCTTCAATATTTCAATAACTATTGAAATACTGAAGGTCAACCTTTCTGAGGTAAATTATTCGCTCTATCTTTGAAATGGTCAATTTTAACAAAATATTTGTAAGATTGAAGAGCGAAATTTTACCTATGAAAAATAACGAACACCCATTTCTAAAAACATTGTCGCAACTCCGAAAATATTTACAAATATTTGTTAAGTTGACTTTTACTTATGAGTGTGCTCAAGTTTAGCCCCCTGGTGCGTGAGTAGAGCGGTCAGCTGTGAACAGGCTATTTTCTTTGCAATTTCGTCGGAATGCTTGCCATTCTTCCTGAAGCAGAGAAAGAAATTTTGTTCTTAAAGACGGATATTATAACTGCATTTGTACTCGTCCTAAAATGCGCGATCTCCGTGAGCGCATCTTGTAAGTTCTAAAAATGTCTTCTTAATTCGAAAATGAAAACAAGTTTTTTTCCGCTTTTATTCTCCTAGAACATAAAACTGAAATCTGAAACTACAAACTTTCAGTTTTCAGAGGTCGAATGATGAAATGAAACGTCTTTTTGCCGTATGATAATTTTACGAACCTGCTCAAGCACGCTTTGCGACTTTGCTTTGTTTCATTACCGATTCAGACAGTATTGATAGACTAAATTACAGCGAAACGCAAGGTTCTCCCAAATAAGGTTTCCAGAACTGCCCCGGAAGCTCACAGTTCAATTTTTCAAGGTTAACAAGATAACAGAAACTATTAAACCAAACAAAAATGAAACGAGAAATGTAAAAGCACTGTCTGATTAATTAAAATTCCTTTACTTAGTATAAAATGTAGGACAAAAAAAAACACTGGTGTCAACCATGGGAGACGAGGAAAAAGATAAAAACGAACTTATACTTAAATTATTTGCGACTTCCATGTGATGCATTTGGCCGGTCACACACGGCAAACATTGAATATATTTCCTACTATTTTTTAATTCTCCGAAGTGACTGTCACATTTTGACTGTCACACCTTTTTTTTCTGAGAATCTATTGTTCCATCATGATTATCCTCTTAGCTAGCTGACAAAAATGTTTTTCTTTTGTCACATGTCTGCCTTCCAATATTTTATTGCGAAGCTGAAATAGGAAAATGAAAGGGTTCAGCATTTATATGCATTCGCGCCCAATACTACACATCTGAAAATCGCTCTAAAAGTGTGACGAAAATTACTTGCATCACTTCTCAGTCTGTGTTATTTGTTTACCTTAACGACTCGTAAAGTTCTGGCGTGAGGTGATTCGCCATCAAATTGTTATGGAGGCGCAGGTCAGGATAATTTCCTCGAGGTGGCGGTCTTTCATAACCATTTTCTTCCTTGTTCCATGGTTTCACGAGGAACATAACGCACAATTCCCTCGCCACATATACCCCGCAACCCAACGCTACGAGCTTGAGAAAACGGCTGCTGGGTACCGCATCCATCGCTCCCCCTTTCACGAGTTCATCGGGTCAGTTTTCGTTGTTAATGTTCGACTTAAATTCGCGCTTGTTAATTATCGCGTGAGGACAATGCAATCAATGATGTCATCCTATTCGCATTAACCAATCAGCGCGTGAACTGAACAAAGCATCGCGCGCTTAAATGACATTCACATGCCCGGCTTTCAAGAATGCCATGTGACAGTGAGTTGCAAGTAAAAGTTCAGAGGTTATTGCATAAACTACTTCAGGGGTCCTCTGAAGAGGTAATGTTACATTTGTATATATTATCGTATGGTATATGTGTATCATAACATATGTATCAGTGCTTTTATTGCTTACAGTCGCCATCCACTGGGGTCAGCCTCTGGGTATCTGTGGCAGCATTATGTCTATCTACATTCCTTCCGCTGAGATATGTCAAATATATGTGAAGTAGATAGCAGGGCCGTAACCAGAAAAAGTTGTGACTGAGGTATTCACGGTGTTTACGATGACTATTAAAAAAAAAAAATTAAAAAAAAAACGAAAAAATGACTGAGGCAAGTGGCTCGGTTTAACTTGTTACTGGCTAGGGCCCTGGATAATGCTGCTAATGAATGTAAGCCAAGGTGGTTAGTACACCGTGATAAACATTTTTCTATGCTGCCATCTCGAAATCAGGAAAGGTTGCTGAAAGAGTAGAGTCGTCAGTGAGTCCGTGAGTCAGTGAGTCCGTGAGTCCGTGAGTCAGTGGGTCAGTGAGTCAGTGAGTCCGTGAGTCAGTGAGTCAGTGAGTCAGTGAGTCAGTGAGTCAGTGAGTCAGTGAGTCAGTGAGTCAGTGAGTCAGTGAGTCAGTGAGTCAGTGAGTCAGTGAGTCAGTGAGTCAGTGAGTCAGTGAGTCAGTGAGTCAGTGAGTCAGTGAGTCAGTGAGTCAGTGAGTCAGTGAGTCAGTGAGTCCGTGAGTCCGTGAGTCAGTGAGTCCGTGAGTCAGTGAGTCAGTGAGTCAGTGAGTCAGTGAGTCAGTGAGTCAGTGAGTCAGTGAGTCAGTGAGTCAGTGAGTCAGTGAGCCAGTGAGCCAGTGAGTCAGTGAGTCAGTGAGTCAGTGAGTCAGTGAGTCAGTGAGTCAGTGAGTCAGTGAGTCAGTGAGTCAGTGAGTCAGTGAGTCAGTGAGTCGGTGAGTCAGTAATAGTAATAGCAATAGCAATAGTAATAGTAATAGTAATAGTGATAGTGATAGTGATAGTGATAGTGATAGTGATAGTGATAGTGATAGTGATAGTGATAGTGATAGTGATAGTGATAGTGATAGTGATAGTGATAGTGATGGCAATGGCAATGGCAATGGCAATGGTAATGGCAATGGTAATGGTAATGGCAATGGCAATGGCTGAATGGCAATGGTATTGGTAATGGTAATGGTAATGGTAATGGCAATGGCAATGGCAATGGCAATGGTAATGGTAATTGTAATGGTAATGGTAATGGTAATAGTAATAGTTTATCTTTATTGCGCCGTACTCTCTAACTTCCTTTTGTGTAAATTTCTCTCTTGAACTTCTATGACCTATTCTGGGTTTCAAGCCAGTTCTGTAAATATTGATTCTTGAGTGTTTTCTTTATAACTAATCGTGCATTCTTGATGTGTTGCTGGGTTGCTGGTTCTCTTATTTTACACTTGATTTCTTCATTCTGTTGAATGTCAAAGAAAGTTATATGTTTTGTTGCATATTGAAATGCTTCTCCTAACAAAACGTTGTTAGTGGAATGCTTCAATCTTTGCCAGTAGCTGAAGATTGATGCTTTTATGTCGATGCTTAAAGGGTACCGCCCAAGCTCTGCTCTGCAAGCAATATTTTCTGTATACCATGGAACGTTTAATGACTGTTTACAAAACAGTGAGTCAGTGAGTCAGTGCGTCAGTGAGTCAGTGCGTCAGTGAGTCAGTGATTCAGTGAGTCAGTGCGTCAGTGAGTCAGTGATTCAGTGAGTCAGTGAGCCAGGGAGTGAGTCAATGAGTCAGTCAGTCATTCATTCAGTCAGTCAGTCAGTCATTCAGTCAGTCAGTCAGTCAGTCATTCGGTACGTCAGTGAGTCAATCAGTCAGTCAGTCAGTTAGCCAGTGAGTCAGTCAGTCAGTGAGTCAGTCAGTGAGTCAGTCAGTAAGTCAATCAGACAGTCAGTCAGTCAGTCAGTCAGTGGGTCAGTCAGTCAGTCAGTCAGTCAGTGAGCCAGTCAGTCAGTCAGTTAGTCAGTCAGTCATTCAGTGAGTCAGTCAGTCAGTTAGTCGGTCAGTGAGTTAGTCAGTTAGTCGGTCAGTCAGCTAGTCAGTCAGTCAGTCAGTTAGTCGGTCAGTGACTCCACAGACAATTTGAAACTTGAAAAAAATTGCACAATAAAATGATTTTAGGTAATTTTTGTTTAATTTGATTGCCATTGTCAGAATTTTCATTTGTTAAGGTACAATGGCAGCCGTATTTTACAGCCAAACTACTTTATTTTACAACCAAACAAACAGTCTCTCCTTTGCTGTTACTCCACGTGAACGGAGCAATTGAGTGCAATGTTATTCCCGAGACAAAAAGGGGAGACAATTCGAAATCGACCTATAGAAACTCGATGGTCCCGAGTCTAAGGTCAAAGTCCACAAGATATTATCCCAGTCGCGTGATATTTGACAAATAGTCCCTTGCTTTGATGTTTTCTTTAGCTTCATAGTCTGCTTGGCAGCCATTACGATCCAAATAACGGCTGCTAAAGAGACAAGGCTTGTCATGCATTCCTCTAAAGGAAAGTGTGGGTAGAAGGCTTTATAAGAAGTCCCTTGGAATTACAGTTTTAGCGCGATTAGCGACTATAGGGTGTAACTTCGTAGGCAAATCCAGAAAAAACGTAAAATGCATTGGACAGAAAAATCCGAAAAACCGTCATTATTGTTGACAAAAACCCGAAACCAAAGACTAAATTGGAAAAAACCCGCAAACCGCACAAGGCACCAAAACCGAAAAACCGCAAAACCGAACCAAAAATTAACGAAATCCGCAAAACTGAAAATTCCAACCCTCCCTCTCAATCGTGACTTCTTGAGGTTGTCCCAAGTCCGATTGGTATTATGAGTAGTGATGGCTTATCGTTCCGTGGGTGATTTTCACAGTATTTCATCAAATAATAACTTGATAACATCCGGTATATCCAGATAACATCTGAACCTTGAACGCAGATTACATCAGATAATCCGTGTAAACATGAAAGAAGTGTGTCACGATAACAATAGCCAAAAGCGCTTTTGAATGGAAAAAAGAAACTATTTTACCAACTATTTCTATGAAAAATTGGAGTTAAAGTTTAGCCGTGTTGCATTCGTATGTCGACTCAAAGAGAAAAATAATCCAGAAAAGGCTTTTTGACGTGACTATGTGCGTGACAGTAACCGGAAAGGAGTTTCCCGGCTCTGTCCTTTTCAGCCAGCTGTGATGCGTGGTCACCAAGTCGAAAATTACAACATCATGTCGACTTTACGAAGAAGACAACACACTCACGAAAGAAATGGAGGTAATGTCTTGGTAAACGGAATGGCAGGAATTTTAACACGTTTTGGTATTAATTTGATGGATTTGCTGTTTTTTTCTTTTTTGTAGGGGTCAATTTCTTTGACAAGAAAGACGAAATGGGAAGAGCGCGTGTTGAAGAGGTTCGCCGAAGAGCGGAGGTACAACAGCAACAAACTACTTCCTGTAAATGTACATATAACAGTGTTTTGCTTAAACTGAAGTTTGTAATTCAAAATTTATTATTTTGCCGAGAAGGAAGTTTAAAAAATAGCGATTGTTCTATTATCTAACAAGGACTACGCAGAATATGGCTTCGCAAAACGTCAAGCTTCATTCATTTTTAATTTTCCGCTTTCATCGCGTGGGAACTCATGTCGTAGATTTGAAATTTAAGCTTACTTTTTTTTATTTTTTTTGATAGCAACTAAGAACGGAGTTAATAGAACAAATTGACGGTCAGCTTAATGACCTTATCGACGACGTGTTACACGATGTGGACTCTCTGGAGCCTAGGAGGGATCATATCTACTCTGGGTGAGTACATTGTCAAACCATCTCAATTAAAGCGAGCATATCTTGTAAAGCCACCTATAAAATATTGCAAATTTCCGTCATGCGGCTAAATTGATACTATGACCCTATCTAACGAAGCATCGACCTCTCTTAAGAGACCAGCGGGCTATTTCGTCCGCATACGTGAATTTTACGTACTAGTGTTACACAAGTGGCACTTTCGCTCTGGAGGCGCATCGATATTCACGCTTTGGGAGACAAATTTACAATTAGTCAAATCGCTGTAGTCAATTTATCCTTCATTTTCTTTACAGTTTCGTGTTTAAGGGAGAGCAGAACGGGCGGTTATACACTTGATGGTTTCGGGTGGTTGGAAAGCGCGAATATACCGACGTCAAAACTTGAGAGACAAAATTGCGCTCATCAGCCGTGCTCACGCAAACGTTTAGTCTAAAATCTGCTGCTTTCCCCAGTTAATCAGATCCTTTGAAGAATCTTCGTCTTCATTTTGGTTCTTATAAGTTCTGGTGGAATCCATTGGTTCCACCTGTCGTGATTTTTTGCGATGAGTTTTAATTTTCTGTTGGCCTGCGAGGACGCTCACGTTCACAAGCGAGCGCGTAAGCCGCGGGGACGAGAAAGTGAGCCTGCTCTGATCTCTGCAAATTTTTCCACCGCAGAAAAAATAAGCCAGCTAATTTTCACCGGAACTATGAACTTTGGCAGCTCAGATTTCTTGGGAAAATTGTAAATCATTTTCATAACAACATGCAGGCGCGATATCCGTTGTTGATAAAGTTTTGCCAAGAAAAACCGTGAAAGGTTAGGTCTAGTAAGGACACGCACTTGATTCCAAGTGATCTTGCCTTGGCAGTCTGGTCTTTGATGATGCTGGTAAACGTGTTGTTTCGTTGCCCGCTTGCAATCAGATATGACAAGTACGTCTTGATTCATTAACGTACTTTCGTTTCTTGCTCCCTCTTTAGTTTGAAATTTAACCAGAAATAGACTGGAATTTGTTAAAACATCAGCAATTAACGCGCACTCAACTCTTCCTCTGACTCCAAATGTGGACGACTTATTTTTTATTGTGAGAACGCGCGGTAAATTACCGACTCCATGGGGATCTAATCTCTCCTCATCAAACATAATAGATTGACAGTTTTCTCACCTTTCCTGCTTTTCGACCAATGGTATTTCAATTCGCTCAGGCGAAGCAGAAATGAAAAAACTACAGAGATCAAGGCAGGCTCACTTTCTTAGCATCTTTTCACCAGACTCCTTCCCTCTGGATGGCTTATCTCTTTGCCACTCGCACATGTGACTCAAAGGTGATCCTCCTCGCAAGTTAATTTGCTGTGTGGTTAATAAATTCCAGATTTCTAATAATCTACGTTTTGTATTTACGAAATGAATGTATTTTCGCAAAAAAATATTGGTGCCCAATTATGTAGCATGCCTTAGGGCAAAGTCATTCCTCTCCCTGTTGGTCATGGCAAATGTCACGAAAAGTATGGTTTAATAGTAATGACTTCTAATTTGTGCTGATAGTTTAATGCTTAGTATACTATTTAGATGCTGGAGCATTATATGTTGGTCACTTTTAGCCGTTTGATCCTTTTTATATGCTATTTTAATAATATGCTGCCAAGGATGCTGCAAAATGCAAAGTTTGTTTAACTTGAAACTGATACAAAATAATTTTGGTTGTGGTTAACTGTCTGGAAATTAAAGATATCAGGGAAATTTTTATTATGTTTTATTTGATTTTTTTGTTGTAGCAAACATGTTTTGGCTATGAAACATGTTTAAGTTGCCTAGGATAAACATTGCTGTCTCTCTTTTGTTGTTCAGGAAATGTTTACGCTTGGTAATCAGCCAAGCATGGAAATAACTCTGATGTTTGTACAATGTACATAGTAGTAATAATAATGACCGGTTTTTACAACAGGTATAAAACTGTTTAAGTATACCTATGATATCTATTACAGTTCTGTGCTCTTTACAAAAGTATAATGTATTGATCAAATGGAGACATTTCCTCAGCCATATCCTAGTGATATATTTTGACTAGTCGATGTATCTTGACATCAGTGGTTTTCTTACCATGGGGAATTTGACATACTATGGGAGGGGTAAGGCAGATTTAAACAAGTTGCTGCCTCGAGATCGTGGTGAATTTTTGCACAATGCATCAAGAGACAACATTGTGCTTTGTAAATGTTTTGGATGGATCAAAAGGAATGCCTTCATTGCTACTGACAATGCTTCCGCTCTTAATTTCAGAGTCATAGTAATATATCAAGCCTATTAGGTGTACAAACAACCAATGACATAACGTGATGTAATCAAACAGATCAAAGAAAAAGATCTAACTCTAGAGGGTTAGATCTTTTTTTAATTTTTTCTTACCACATGACTATTACCCTGTTCACACCAACATGCTAACCATGTTTAAAAGTGGTTTAACTACATAAGCATAAAAATTAGTTTCTCATACTATGCACACCCCACATAGAAATAGAAATATAGAAATGTATGCTAAATTTTGTTAAGTGAATATTTTAATTTCAGGTAGTGTGCCTCAACAAGTGTAACCTTTCTATTGTTTTTTAGTGATAATTATTGTCTTGTAATTAGTGTACTTGTATTATTTTCTATAGTGTCTGTCACATTGCATGTCAATGTAACCCAAAGCTGTTAGTTAAAGTCCTTTTTTTTTCTGTAAGTAACAGACTGTAAGTTTGTTTTATGTAATGTGTAGATTGTAATGCATAGATACATACTCCTTGGACTGTTTTTTTTTTTTTTTTTTTTTTGTAACTGTAGTGTAAGTTTAATTGTAGTTGTTGTAATTGTTCGGGCAAATTAAAAAAAAAAAAGCACACTCCACAACTTAACCAGGTAAAGACCTGTTTGATAAAAATAAGGTAGCCAGATGGTTTAAAACTTTGTCTTCTGAACTTGTTTGCAAAGCGTAAATTGACAAATTGGAAAAGCCTAAACCTCATTTAGTTAAACTAGTTTAGTTGGTGTGAATGGGGTATATGATTCTGAAATAGAGCTGAAATATTGTAGCAATCTTTTTTGCATATCTGTAATAAACCAAATCTTGGTTTTCAACAATGTTATCAATCCTTGGGCTTGAATTCTTTATGTTATATTCAAAACTAATATCAATGGGGAGGAGGAAATATGCTGAAGTTTCAAATTGACTGATGCTTAATGAATAATACTACTAAGTTGTAGAGTTAAAGTATATATAACAGATATCCTTTTTACTTACTTGATCAAAAATCTACCTGAGATTGTGATGCGGAAATTGAAAAAATTTAACTGATGTAGTTTTTTCTTCATCTCATTTTAGCCATTGGAAAATGTGAAATTTCATTTTAGTTCAGTGAGAAATTGTGCAAGGTGGAAACCTGGGACTAGTCAGGCTCCAATATCAAAACAAGATCATAGTTCGATATGTCAACTGACTTGCAGATGATTAATACTGATCAATAAGTCTCAGCAAAAAACTTCAACCACTGACCACTAATCCCCCAATATTACATGTCATGGAAACCTTTTCCCAACTTTCTTAAGCCCTGTGAATAATTTATTGCGGTTATGTAACACTGGCTTGATTGTATTTTCAGAGACAAGTTAAATGGAAATAAAGTATTCGTTCCACGACAATCAGTACTGACGTAAGTGCATTTATAACCAACATTTGGCTTTTAGCTTAATTTATCAATGTGGAGTTGATACCTTTTTAAGTAAATATCCAGGATAGAAGTTTGTATATTTTGATGTTTTGAAAAGCATTAACCCTTTGTCCAAACATAGTTAATAGAGGGGAATGGTTATGAGGCCCGACAAAGTTCTTTGTTGTATGTTTTTTGTTTGCTTTTTTGGCCTTGACCTTGCACAAAATACAATTATAGTTGTTCACTCTGTACTGAGGAACTAACCATTAGAAACGTTTTGGTTGTAAATGTAATTCATGCATAGTGTATGAACGCAAAACAAAAGATTATGCACAGTTGGGTACCTTCCAACATAAATCTTGAAATCTTTGTTTGCTCCTTTGATGTTTGCCGGGCTTCATAACCAGTCCCCTCCATTAACTATGGTCTGAATAGCTCTGATGAAAGTCTTACATCAGCTTATTACAAGCTCGTTGTGGTGGTTGATGTACATTTATAAACTTGTTGATAAATAATAATTATAAAAGTGTTTCACTTGCCTGCTTTCACAGTACAACAGTTCCTTATCAAACTATTGACTGTTGATTCTTGGCGTTAACTTATCAAATTGAACATAAAATTGTTTTGACCAGTTGTGGCGTGTACGTAATTACATAAAACTCATGAACTTGAACTCAGTTGTCTTGAACTAACAGCTACCTTGAACTCCAATCTTTTTCCCTTGGATACACTTTTTCAGTCACTTGCTATCAGCAATCTCAAACCCCCCAAATTTCAAACTATTCTTCATTTCCATTAAGTCGTCAAGACAGCAGAGTTCAACTGTATGCAGAGGTATTCATTGTGAATGCAAGGTTTTTGATTTTTGTCCTTCAGAGAACTCCTAGAAGTCAATCACATCAAGACAATCTATAACATCTTTGTAGCCTTACTGATAGTGTTCATTATAAATACTGTAGTCTATGACTACATTGATTCAGGAAGGTAAGATTGTAGATCTTAGCTGTTAAATTTAATCATGATAAAGAAAAGAAGAGTGAAAGAGATTCTGTCATGTCCAATATGCCAGGTGGCATTTGGGGCAACAACATGATCTCTCCACACTTGCTGGTCTGTTGACGTGATTGGGATAATGCTCTGGAGAGGTTTTCCTTTTAGCGTCATTTCCTTTTCCACCATCCACTAGAACTAGTACCACGTGATCTACAGATGGATGGATTAGAGATATACTTGTAATAGTGCTAGATTTTAAGTTATTCTCTATGTGGGGATGACATAGCAGTGAACATGCTTGCTTCCCTTCCACCAATGTGGTGTGGGTTTGGATCTTGGAGCTGGCATTATAATTATGTCATTGTGTGTAGAGTTTGTTCTTGTTATGACTCTAAGGGTACTTTTGGGTGGTCCATGCTCTTGAGTTTTCTCCTTCCTCAAACCCAACGCTTCCAGCTTCCTAGTCAGTCCTAAGATGGTTATGTACATGTATAACTTTGTTATAAATATATTTTTATTAATTTTATTTAATTTAACTTCTACTTTCATTTGCAGCCTTTCACTTGAACTCTCAATACTAAAATGGGCATTTGGTAAACCTTCCACCGTCGTCAGCATATGGCTTGTAATGAAGGCAATGGCTTTGTTTGCCTTTCCAATTTTCTCTGCTTGGCATGCAAACAGACATTCATGGCTGCCCTTTCCAGATCTATGCTGGCTACTTTTGTACATTACCTACTTGACTGTTTTCGCAATATTCCCAGTCCAGGAAGTTATCCAGCACAACTTGCCACCTGCGTCTTCTATCATCATACTTGCAGAACAGGTATGGAGTGTGGCATGACATGGAATCAACTTTTATTATTATGACTCACGTATTTACAATTTTACAGAAATAAATATACACATTAAGTTAAAAAAGCTTAACAATAGCAACAGCACGAACCTGCAGGTAGCCTGGGCTAATCTAGGCGGGCCACATCTATATCTTGTATTTTGTTTACTTATTGATTGACTGTTCTGTTGCTAGTGATACACAGACTTTTCTTCTGTGGAAACTTGATTTAATGAACCTGTATATAGCAAAGTCCTCAGTATATAATTAACAATTACATTATGAGCTTGAGATTTCTATTGCATAATAGTTGACGCAGTTGCAGCACAAGTCAACTGTCGGGCACAAATTGTTTTAGGATAAATCTAAAGGTTGTTCAAAACTGCATCTCAATCCTCTTGACAGACACTTTGAATATGCAAAAAAAGTGGCCAGCATTTTGTTAACCACACTGAAGGGTACTCACTATCTGCAATAGTGATAGTGTGTAGCATACAGTAGCTAATCAGAGGATGGTGTTTGTGATAGAGTGCTAGTAGATTTATACTAATTAACAATTAGATTATGAGCTCAATATTTCTATGAGATAATTTTCTTCAGCTAACCATTTCCAACTGTTTTTGTACATTGTATTTAACTTTATGCTTTAGAAAAATTGTGCGGACTGAATTGTCGATTAGACTTCCTTGTCGGGTACATGCACTCGTCAGTTTTTTCAACATTTTCTGTTTTTTTTGTTGTTGTTTTTTTTACAGTCGCAAAACCGTGAATATCCTACTTTTAGTCTTCTCAAGAATTTTATAGTCCATTTATATCTAAATGTTCTTCCATAACTTCGTAAAAACGAGAAAAGGGTGCTATTTTACAGACAACCTCCAGCCACTGCACACTAAATAAACAACAGAAAAAAGGAATCAGGAGGGAGGTGCAGAAAAAGAAGAGGCAAAATAACTTGGAGCTTACTGAAAAACTGCTCAAACTATGCAGCACTTGAACATTCTACTATGATGGGGCACAGTACCTGCGCTAACATCCAAGAAGCGCTGTCCGCCTGATGAATGCCAGATCTTTGTTGTAACTATAACTTAATAGTTAAATTGCATTTAAGTGCATTTACCTTTTCTTTAGAACTAGCGACAGAAAGTAAATTTTCATAGTTTGACATGATTTACAAATTAACTACTGACTTAATTTAAAGCTTATTTGATGCTGATAGTTTCTGTTCTTTTGCTGTTAATGACTAGATTCGCTTTATGCTCAAAGTTCATGCATTTGTAAGAGAAAGTGCACCCAAGGTCCTTTCATACGAAAGAACACAAGGTAAACAAGTTTCTATTAAATAGCAGCCCTTACAGTTTCTGGCTTGAGTCTTGAATTGCTCTTCATGGATTGTCATTTATTTCTTTTTCTTCTGATGGCTAAAAGACAACTCAGATCCGCCAGCAGAAGCAGATCAAGCTGATGAGGGCAGAGACAATGCTACAAACCGAGACAAAACAGTGAAAGAGAATCAACCTTTGCCAGAGTTTGGACAATACTTGTACTTTCTTTTCTGCCCTACTCTTATCTACAGAGACCAGTACCCAATGTAAGCATTTAAAAATAATATCATTTCTTGTTATAAGCTTCACTTGTTGATTAACCACACCCCCAGTGTGCAAGCTCAAATGTAAAAAGAAAAGAAGAAAAAACATTATTAAAAACAGCGAACTCAAATTTGTGTTGTAATACTTTCAAAGCACACAAATTGAATGTTGCTGTTGTAAAAGAAACAATGATAAACCAACTCGCCAAATAATTAAATATTTACTCTCTGTACCCTTTAATACATCTTAGAGCTGCTATGTAAGAGATGGTGTCACGACAAATGTGGCATAAAATGTTGAAAGTTTTGTCTTCTATCAGGCTTGCCTTGGTTTAATGTCCAGGATGTTTCTCTCAGACATTTTAGAACTACCTTAGGTAATTATTTTTTAGAAATTTATTTCCTCTGCAACATTACTGTACAGCACAGAAAATAATTTGAACTTAATCACATTATGACAGAGCTCCTTGGGGGTGCTCAGTGGGTTTAAACTTTCCCAGAGTTTGAAGTTAGTTCACATGGGATTGATCATGTACAGTTTCATTCAGCCTTTCTGCTTCTTTCACAGTCATTTCTACTCTCTGTTTCATAATAGTCAACTCGTTCATGGTTATGTTAATAATTTTTCAGGACTCCTTATATCAGATGGAATTATGTGGTATCCAATTCCCTCCAGACCTTGGCCTGCATCTTCTACACTTACTATGTGTTTGCTCGCTTCTGTGTACCTGTGTTTAGAAGTATTGGAAAGGGACAATGGAGTTTCAAGTAAGTTTGGGGTGATGTAGCAGCTGTCGTAAGGTCTCACATGAATGGCTCGCTACCCTTTGAGAGAACAATAGAACAAACAACAGAAACAATGTCCCTAGCCCTAAAACAATAACAGCTGCTAACAATGAATAGAATTACAAGCTTACAAGAGCTGCTACACTTCTGTAAGTTTGTGTTATATTCACAGTGTTGTGAGTTCACTTCTCTGCATGCATGGTGGACCTAGGTATTGTACATACCAGCATCTCAATCTCTATTTCCTGAGCTGTAGGTAAAATAGACAACAGTCTCCATCTGTCGGAAAAATGCGCATGGACTTTTGTCCACCAGCATAATCTGTTGTGAGAATCAAACGGTTTTCTAAGAGTGAAGCTCGAAGAAAACTGTAAACTTCAAGGAACAGGTAACGTCCAACAAAAAATATCCTTGATATAAAGTCAAATGGAGGCTACTGTGTTGATTATTCTTCAAATATTCTTTGAAAAAATATCACTCAGCCCAGTTTTGGCATAGGGAATATTCAGGGCATATTCAGGACAGGAATTATTCAGTAATCGATATTTTTTTTGGCTAAGATGGTCTGAAACTTTTGCCCATAGAGTGGCTCGCCCAAGCTAAGATTGCTCAATCATTATTTTTGCAGGCATTTCACCCTTTCAGTCTTCAGTTGCATGCTGCCAGGCACAATGGTCCTTGTCCTTGGTTTCTTCGCCATCCTTCATTCCTGGTTGAATGCCTTTGCAGAAATGACCAGATTTGCGGACAGGATGTTCTACAAGGTTTGTTGATGACTATTTTCCTAGCTTGTGATTTTCTGTCCTTTAAAAACCTTTTGTCTTTACATTGTCACATTCTTGTTTTTTTAAACACTTCATTGAACTCTAAATCTCGCAATTAAAAAGTCAAAAATGTCTCAAACGTGAAAGGGAAAATGCTAGTCTCGCCTCTTACAAAGCCTTGCATTTACTGGTCATTTGGCACTCTTAAATCTCGAATTTTCAATATTTAGCATGCAAAATTTTGAAATTCTTGAATTTTCAATACTTTTTTGGAATTTCCAAATCATGAATTTTCAATATTTGGCAGGCCAAATCTTGAATTTCCAAATCTTAAATTTTCAATATTTGGCAGGCTAAATCTTGAATTTCTAAATCGTGAATTTCAATATTTGGAAGGCCAAATGTTGAATTTTCAGTATTTAGTAAGCCAAATGTTGAATTTCCAAATCCTAACGTTTCAATATTTGGCGAGCTAAATCTTGAATTTCCAAATCTTGAATTTTCAATTCTTTAATTTTAAATCATTTCAAGCCAAATCTTGAATTTCCAAATCCTGAATTTTCAATGTTTGGCAGGCTAAAAATCTTGAATTTCAAAATTGTTAATTTTCAATATTTGGAAGGCAGAATCTTGAATCTTCAATATTTGGTAGGTTAAATCTTAAATTTTCTATATTTGACAGGCCAAATCTTGAATTTCCAAGTCCTGAATTTTCAATGTTTTGAAGGCCAAATCTTGAATTTTCAATATTTAGCAGGCCAAATCTTGAATATTCTAATCTTGAATTTTCGATATTTGACAGGCTAAATCTAATTTCCAAGTCCTGAAGTTTCAATATTTGGAAGGCTAAATCTTGAATTTTCAATATTTAGCAGGCCAAATCTTGAATTTCCTAATTTTGAATTTTCGATATTTGTAATCTTGAATGTTTTCAAACCCTCGGTTGTCATTATTTGGCATACAATATTTTGAGTCTCCAATTCTTAAATTTGAAATAGTTTTAAGCCAAATCTTGAATTTCTAAATCCGTAATCGTCAATATTTGGTAGGCCAAATCTTGAATTTCCAAATCTTAAATTTTCGATAGTTGTAAATGTTGAATTTTCTATATTTGGCAAGCCAAATCTTGAATTTTGAAGTCTTAAAGTTTAGATATTTGGCGGGCCAGATCTTGAATTTCCAAGTCTTCAATTGTCAATATTTGGCCTGCCAAATCTTGAAGTGCCGAATCTTGAATTTTCGATATTTGGCAAGCCAAATCTTGAATGTCCAAGTCTTAAAATTGGAATATTTGGTAGATCAAATCTTGAATTTCCAAGTCTTTGAATTTAAATATTTTAAGCGAAATCTTGAATCTCCAACTCTTGAATGTTAAATAATTTATTTTCAAGCCAAATCTTGAATTTCCAAATCTGAAATTTTCACTATTTGGCAGACCAACTCTTGAGTTTCCAAGTCTTGAATTTTTAAACATTTGGCAGGCAAATCTTGAATTTCCAAATCTTGTCCAGAAACTGTTCGGTGGCTATTTATGGGGAATTGATCAAAAACATTCTTAGTGCCCCAAAATGAACATATTTTTGATTTGGTTTTGACAGGACTGGTGGAATTCTAATTCATATGCAGATTATTATCGCTCTTGGAACGTTGTGGTACATGACTGGCTGTATGCGTACATATACAAGGACATGGTTAAGGTGTAGATATTGTATAAAATAGCTTACTGAGATTGTAAAAGTTATCATATTTTGCTTAAGATTTGTTGCACATTATTTAGCTTACGTAGGAAGTGTTGCCATAAGAATGAAACCTTGGCCGCGCGAAAATTGGCGCGAGGGCAAGACCTCATCCCCCTCCAGAATGTTTTTCCTCTGAACAAAATGGGAGAACGCTAGCTTTGCGGGCCACATGTTAATTCGCTCCCTCCGAATGGCTGTTAGAGCCTCACCTATGGTTCAACTTTTCTTTAGGCCATCTCACCTGCAAAATGACGTGGGTACGATCTTTATTTTGACCCTTAATGGAGTAACCGAGTGACACACCCTCAGATGATCCTGGCATTGTGTTCAATCTAACTATCAATTCTTCTAACTGACTAGATTTCACTGTGTTAGCTCTGAGTATTTGTTGATACACCAAGATGAATGAATCCTTCATTGATGAACATCTTAAATCTCAAAACCTGTCTGCTTGGCTTTTTATTGATTTATGCTGGCAATCAACGAAACAGAGTCCAATCACAAAGCTTACTTCTTTGTTTATCTCCAGATTATCAAGAACCGTCAAGTTGCGACTGTGTCCGTGTTTTGCTTGTCCGCCATTGTTCATGAATATGTTCTGATGTTCGCCTTTCGCTTCTTCTACCCAATGCTGCTCTTCCTGTTTGGTGTTTTTGGTTGTAAGTAGTCTGACGTCCTAGTTATAGCAGCTAGTTTGGGGGAGAAAAATCACTCGCTCGGTCGGTTGAATAGTCCGTCAGGCCGGCCGTTAATCCGGCTGGCAGGCAGGTTGGTAAGCATGCGAGCAGGCTTTCAGGCAGTTTTTTGCATCTGATCCCAGTCTTAATACATCCTTTGTATGCGTTATTTGAGTCCCCACGCAAGGCTCTTTCAAACCGCTGCGTGACAATTATTGCGACGCACTTAGTGACTATAACACGTCATTTATGTGAGTTTTTGACTCTTGCTGTTTCAGTGTCGTTTGTGTTTTTGAAACCGAAGAAACACGGGAATGTGTCACAGGTGTGGAACGTGTTCATGTGGATCACGCTCATCGTAGGCAATGGACTTCTGATGTGTCTTTACAGTCAGGAGTGGTTCGCCACACAAATCTGTCCAAGGGACAGCGTAAGTAATCTAAACGCTGACCTTTCCCTAACAAAAATACTATTTCCCTGACCAAACAATTATAAAATGTCACAATAGTAGCGTCCTCCAGCCTCCCCTTACAGCCATCCTATCTATCCATTTATTTAGGACTGATGATTTCTCAACATATTTGCCTTCTTTGTCGAGGGAAAACATCGCTGAGATCATGTGATCACAGTGGCCTGAAATACTTCTTCCAGCCTTCAAAAGTTAAATCAGCGATGATATAATTTCAGTTTTTCCTGTCTTTTCTTCAAAATGTAAATTTTCCCTGACTCAAGATTTAAACTCCCTGACTTTTCCCTATTCGTGAATTTTTCCCCCTGACCATTTCCTGACGTGTGGCAACCCTGGTAAAAATTTTATGATAGGAATTCATTTTGGGATAGCTTCTCAGTCGTCTTTTTCCTTGGGGGTGGGAGAGAGGCTTGATTGCTCAACAATACCTTCCCTTCCCCTCTCCTCCATACTGGAAGAGTTGATTATATTCTCTGGAGATGCCAGTCTACCCCCATTCTTCGCTCTCTACTGATGTTGGTGTTTGGAAACTGCAAGGATAAATCGCGTTTCTTCCTCCAGTTTTGTCTTGTTTTATTAGTTGGTGTATTTTTTACAACTATAATTTGGGGGAACTTATTCGATTGCAAAGACATTGCGTACCAGTTTTCTTAAAAAAAGGCATGTTTTAGTCTCTTAAGTCTAGTGACTAGTCTCGTCTTGGTAACAGGTGGACTGTGTCTTTCTTTCACAGAACTCCTTACTGGATCAACTGTCCCCTCGGTCTTGGAACGTGGAGTGCGTACAAGTTCGTGTGAACTCTGGCTGAATCAGAAACACTGTTCTTACGTGGAGGGACAAATATCGGATCACAAAAAATGAGTACAGCAGCGAAAAGAATCTCTTTTGTGTTGCCCCCAATACCCTAATAATCTCAGCTGTAAGGGATAAGATTTTAACTGGAAAGGAAGCCTAGTGAATATTTCATCTAATTTCAAGTTGCTGTGATTTAGTTCGATCGGATAGTTATGGCTGGGGAGGGAGAGCTGATTTTAAACCATATGTCGAACACTCGTTTTGCGCCGTACAATGAGTGGGCAAAATACAACATGAACGGGAAAAGAGGGGAACGTAACATTCTTCCACGCGTCTAAATAAAACGATGTATGTCATTTCTGCTTCCTAGCTTTCTCACTTACTGAACTATGATCTTGTGAAGTGTCGGAAACCCCTTGTTCCCAAATTAAGTCTCTTCCTCTTCATTTTCCGGGAGCGGGGAGAGTGGTACCGAATAACAATTTTACCATGACGTCATTAAAATGGTAGTAGAATTCTCAAACTCATTAATAATTCATCAAGTTTAGACAGAAGCATATCACGTAGAATAGGTGATATGCTTCTGGTTTAGACAAAGGTAGTCATGACCGTGACGGTGTTTGGATATCTGACCTTAATTAGGATAGATTTTTACGATTTTATTTCTCTGTTCTCTCCTTAGTTTTGGTTTCTATTAACAAGATATATCAAACACTCCAGACAGTGTGACCACATTTCCAAACACCTCGAAGTTCGTCAGAAATACTCCGCCAGGCGTCGTATTTTCAATTCTCTTCTCGGTGTCTGAAATGTGGTCAAACACGGTCTTTGGTGATTGATATATAACTTCGCAAATACCAAAGATCAAGACCAGGGTACCTTGGGTGGTCATGTGAAAATGACAATAACAACCTGAACCAATCACATTGTTGTTCGAACCAGTCACGACAACTCTGGGTAAACGTTACCAATTGGCTTTACTTCCATGATCAGCTTTGCAGTGGAAGCTAGGGAACACATGGGAAATGACCTTTCTGCAAGCTGAATTGTACGGGGTTTTTGCAATATCGAAAGAAGCCTTCTTATACAAACTACAATTTTATTTTTCTGTTTTATTTACTTATTCATGGACTGTCTTACTTTCAAAATATTTGCACTGTGTTTTGTCTCTCTCTCATCGGAGAGCTTAGCAACATATTAGAGGGATTTAATACTTACACAATTTCGAGCCTGTTATATAAACTTTTATATCATTTACAACCTGTTACACAAGCCTTTAATGCGACTTCCAATCACCAGTGACTGAAAAAATAACATCAATGTTAACACAATATCAAACGCCGTAAAATATGAAATTATTTGTTAAATATGTGGAAATTACTATTTATACAACATTTTTGTCATTGGTAGAAACTTGTCCTTTCAGTATAAATTATACAACTTTTATTTATAAATATGTTTTACTGATAAATAGGCTTGCAACTCGTGACTTATTTTCCAATTTATTTGCAATTCAAGGAAGGTAAGCCGACTGCAAGCCGAAGATATACGGACACTGACAAATATAAGCGGAAACCAGCCGACCAATTACGATACAAAACAATCGACAACAGGCTCGTTTAGAAACAAAAACGCATCGGGACTGAATAGAAAAACAGTGCTCTCAGTACAGGGATGAGCTTAACAGATAAGTAAAAACAAACAAATGAAAGGTTTTTTTTTTCTTTTGTCCTTGTCAAATAAGAGACTAATATGAAACGAGCCTATTAAGAGTCTAAAAAATATTCTGGTTGTAACAAGACAAATATGAAAATTCTCCTTATGTTTCACACATTATGTATGACTGAATCAATATTTTTTCTAGGGGTGACCAAATCCTTAATTCTCATAACTTGCTCACTTGAAGTTGTTATAAATAGGTTAGAAGAAGTCAGTAATTAATCACAACTGGCGATTGTGATTTTGTGCCCTAGATAGAATTATTATCTACCACACACGCTTTGTCTATGACGTCTCCGAGTCACACGGACACTTTAGGAAAGCCGCGTGACGTGCTCGTGACTTCGCCATAATCGTCCAATAAGAAATCCACACTGCGCGTGTCACTATCAGACATGTCCGCCAAGACCAAGTCGCTGCCTATTGAGTCCATGTCGTCGTCAGCGTCAGCGGTGCTCTCAGAAGGCGCAGGCTCTAAATGACTATAAGGAACAGAAGGAATGGTCGCACGATTGTCTGAGACGGTGATCTTTTCCACTCGCTCTGTTTGGTTTTTCTTGACTGAAAAGAAAGAAACTATCGTCATCAGTTCACAATGGACGGTTGTTGACATGCATAAGGGGAAATTTATAGAGCAACGAGTTCGTGTTCGGTCACAGGCGACCCAAGCTCATGTTCTGATAAAAACATGATGGTAAACTTCTGCCCATGAGTGGCATTGCGTTACAAGAGTTGGTGTTCTCAAGACTAGTATAGGCAAGTCAATTTTACTCAAAATATTCAAATTTATACTGTTAAAAATGAACCGGTTCGTTTCCATACTGACCTTACTAAATAGAACCCTCGTAACGCAATGTCGCTCTCAGGCAAAGGTTGACAACTGTGTTATTAGAACGTGAGCTTGGGCTACCTGTGGTTCAGTCGGAAAGAATTGACTTCCAGGGCTAAATCGTGGTGGTCTTGGCAATAAAGACCCACAGAACCCCATAGATAGTATTTAGTGACTGGTGATATGAGCAACTAGGAAAAATAGCACACCGGAGCGCGCCCTTGATGCGCACGAGAGCAAACTTTCACTTATCATAACAGCACCATACCTGGATCAATATCACATCGCCATATGTCAAGGCTTCTTCCCATATCTGCCTGGGTACGCGTCTTTCCGCCAAGAACCAAAAGACAGGCAACAGGACGAGTCAAGCTCTTCCTCAAATCCGTACTAACAGAAGAATTGACATTAAACAGTTCTTGGCTGTGCACTCGACCTTTTCTGTCCCAGGAGAGACTTGGGGCGGGAAGAGTCTTCGCCTTCAACTGATGACGAGGCTCAGGTCCCGTGGTACTGTGTTGCTGCTTTGTGTGTAAAGAATCGTCCGATAGAGTCATGCCTTTTGAGTTCTCGTACACCTCGGAGCTAAAGTGAGACACCGGATGATTTTGACGGCGTTTATCGCCATTTAATGTTACCACTGCACTAGGTAACGGAGCCGCGGAATCAAGGGAACCCAGTGACGCCGCGGATCTCTCCCATCCGGTGAAAGGTTCACACCAGGATGCCCCTCTGGTAGTCGGTCTGCTGTCCAGGCTCTCTTCTCTCAAGATGCCCGACGGCATGGGGGTGCAGGGCGGGGCCGAATGAGATGTAGACGGTCGAATGGTGGAAAGGAAAGCGGATGAAGGAACCACTCCCAACGAGAAGCAGCTGCGGACGGGCGGGGATATTCCACCACGCGGGTGAACAGTGCTCCAAGTGCGGTTATCTGAAAAACAGTTGTGTAAAACGAACATCACTGCATTTTTTGCAATGAAATACTTGAAAGGGCAACATGAGTTACAGTTATGTTACACTCGACAACGTTTTCTATTAATTCGAGACTAATTTCACATCTTTCTTTAGATACACTTTTTGAAGAGTTTTGTTTGACATGCCCAGTCAATATCCAACAACATATCCATATCCACTCCGCCAATCAGACCGTCAGTCGGTTGGCCAGTCAGTCAGTAATTGCTCTCAACCAATCAGCATCCAATTTTTTTTTAGTGTACTCAACAAGGAAAATACTAAAGCAAAGAAATGTAGGGACCAGACCACTGATTTGCTAGTATGCGAGCAGGTTCTCCTACGCTGTCACGATTAAAGGCGAAGCCGCGAGAGACTAGTGGCGAGCAAAGCGTCATTTCTCGTGCCAGGCCCCTCGCCGATTGGCCTCGCGGCTTTCTCTTTGCTCGTGCCAGAACGCATGAAAGCGTGCTAGCAGGCTACTTATTTGCTGACTTGATGTTAGAGACTTTTATCACAAAATCGAATAGAATTCAGTCCAAATACAAAATGAGGTAAGAAAAGCGGTCATCATCCGATATTGTATCAATTCCTTACCTAAATCAAACCGCCACATCGTATTCTGTAGAGCGCCATCCGTTGTTTCACCTCCAAATATCAACATGCCATCTCCAACCTAGTGTCACACATACGAAAAGATCAACAAACAAATTCTGCTCATTGGTATCCATTTATTATTCAGAGTTCGAGTTGGGAGAATTTGACGGTCTGAACATTACGATAACTCTCAAATGGGGGTTCACTTCCTCGTGACCTGAATGAGGGGAGGTGGCTAGCGAGGAGAAAGAGAGATCCCTGGATGATATCCCTAACTTCGCCGGTTAAAAAGAAATAAAACTAATAGCCTCAGTCATAATATTTTTGACGCAGGCAAAACCTATCGAGACTGATGTGACGGTAAAAATCACGTTCTCTTTTTTTTTTTATTTTTTATTTTTATTTTTCTTGTAACTAAGAGGTATGAAAAACCACAATAATCCGCATATGCGCGCGAGCTTTACCTTCATCGCAGAATGGCCAAACAAGGCCGGGGGACCACCTCGACTCTTTATCCTTGACCACGAGTGACTCACTTGAAGTAGAAGAAAAATAACGTTAGTTAACCCCGACACTTTTTAAAGAAGCGAAATCTGTAGTGAAAAGCATTGAAATAGAGCTAAAGCGAAAGAAGACGACCAAACATGACATACCAAAGCTCCATCTCCAGAGATCGTTCCTGGCTTGTAGACCTTCCAAGCCCCCATACACCCACATACCAGCTGCTCCAACGGCCGCTGAGTGATGGTAACGTGGACTCGGTCCGTCTCCTTTCCACTTAATCCTGATCCACTTTAAAGTGTCTGCAAGACCAAAGATACAAGTTATTCTTGTTAACAATCGAACATAACCAGTTTATGGCAGTATTAAATCAATGCAAACTACAAAGTGTTCCACCTCGTGTACAACCTTGTGCCTCAAGAGCAAGAGGAGGCGGGGAGGGAGAGAGAGACCCTGGGAATGAGGTTGTCTCGTTTACGAGGCAAGACCGTGTGAAAGAAAGAGCTTGCTAAACAGTCCCCAGGAGTGAAGATTTTAAACGCTAAATAACCGCGCGTGAGCACTAGGAACTAGCCGTATCTCTTGAAGGAGATACGCGAATATCGTTGAATTATCACGGGCAAAAGAGCTTAGTAGCATTTTTGCTATAGTGTCGACAGAGGACTGACATATAGACACTCACCAAGCTCGTATTGCCAAAGCTCGTCGCTCGCACCTCTCATGTCGATATACCCGCCAAATACGAACATCGAAGTCTCGTGGATCACGGCTGTATGTGACCGCCGAGTGCGTGGACCCTAGAAAGAGAGAGAGAGAGTTTCCACAGAAATGTTAGCCGAAATTCCCTTCATAATTCAGTCAGTATTGACTTTATTTTCCCAAACTCATTAATAATTCATCAAGTTTAAAGAAAGGAAATCGTGACGGTGGCAGTGTTTGGATATCTGATGTTAACTAGCAAAGATTTTTAAAGGATTTTATTTCTCCGTTTTCTCCATAGTTTTACTTTCGATTAAGGATAAATATCAAACACTCAAGACAGTGTTTCAACACATTTCCAAACACCTCGAAGTTCAAAAATACTCCGCTACGCGTCGTATTTTCAACTCTCTTCTCAGTGTTTGGAAATGTGGTTAAACAAGGTCTTTCGTGTTTGATATATCACGTCAAACTGATGAATCACAACCAGACACTAATTAAAAGCTGATTCAAGAACGCAAAAGAAGAATTCATTCACTGTGGTTACAGAAGCTTACCCATGACTTTGCCGCTTGCTTTCTCCACGTACGCTCACCTGTAGGGGTAGGGTGGGGATGTGTCAGATCACTTGAAACAAAATCTCACGCAACAAGCATACTAGCTATCACTTACGAAAATTGAACGTCCATAATGGCGTCTCGTTCGTCGCGGTGAATTCACCTCCGAATAAGTACATATTACCCTAGAATAGAGAAAACAAGAATTGGTCATAGATAAAGAGGAACTGAGTGGAACATGTTACCTAGGTGTACATGAATTTGTTTAATTGTCTATCAAAGCTGTAAATTGTTTGCAAAACGCGCCTAACATGTCAAACGTTTGGTTTAAATCGATGTGCTGTGGCTAATAGAATCCATTGTAAGTCGAGGCCATAGATCACACTTGCTCGTACCAATCGGACCAAAGCTATCCTAGCTAATCACATAAAAAATATACTAGAGCCAATCAAAATTTGGTTTACATCCTATTTCCCGCGCTTGCCACCACTGATATGTTTTCACACACTTGCAACCAGTTAAAAGTTTTACCGCGCAAGCTATTGGTTACATGTTTTCCACAATGAAGCCCGAGACAAGGGCAGTGTGATCACTTTTGATTTAGGGTTAGGACTTCGGCGTGAGAAAGACGTTGAAATTTGTAAGGCCGTGGGTGATGCAAGTCTTACCTTGTACGTTAATGCAGTATGTTCTTGTAGGGACGGTGGTCTGAGCTCGCCTTCAACAGGCACGTTACTCCACGTGTTGGAGGCTGTGAGATAAGAGTAGTAAAACTCAGTTAATAGAAAGCATACCGCCATCGTTGCAAGTAGTTTTCACGTCATATAACACCAAACAGGCATCAGACCTACCTATATCGTATCTCCAGAAGTCTTTGAGTGTTCCTCTAGTTCCTCGGCCTCCATACACAAACACACCTCCACCCCAAACACACACCGAGTGCCTGTTACGCGCGCAAGGCATGTTTAGGCTGGCCGGGAACACCGGACTCCACAAGTAATCCGCGTCTGCATAACTACCACTGAACACGGGCTCTGAAGAATATGAGAAGGGATTGGAAAGGAGTTCATTTGGAAGTTAGTTTGGTGCTATCATAGTAGCTAACTTAACTGAATTAGTAGTTTCCCGAAAAATACGCTAGCACGTTGTAATGATTCTATTTAGGGCCAGCCGAGGGTGCCAGGCAGGGCCTTGGGGGCTAACGTGTCCTTCCTGTTTTCCCCGATAATTCCGTACTTGCCTAAACAAGAAACCGTAATTAGGTTTCCATCTTCTTGGATTGATAAAACTCAACTCTTGAAAATGGATCGTTTTCAGCTGCCAGGTAAATTAACGTGGGCGCATCTTGCAGATGGCGCATTGTGCATGAGGGCGTATTATATTTGAATAAGGGCTTCTATTGCAAAAACAAACGCATACAAATGGCGGCATTAAATTGATTAATAAAAGGAGCGCGCCAAATCCGGCTTGTTATTGTTACTAAGAATCAGCAAGGATAAAACAAAGGGGACCATGAGTGCCTTTCAAAAGAAACGCAAATCGCACTTTTAGTTTACGAACTAAAACTGTAAACCACATGAGTTCCACACCCACCATTAGCAGCCTGTTCCTCTTCTGCACCCTGTTGTAAGCCATCAACCCACGTTTGGCTTAGCAGCTCTGTACGTCTGCAGAAACACATCACACAACACACATAACTTTGTCTGAATCCAGGCAAGGGAAGATACTTAAGATGAATACGTCCTACGAGGTGTCATAGAATGAATACTTATACAATTAAGAACGTTCGCGGTAATTGTATCTGCGCATCTTTACAGTTTCGTGCACCAAGTTTTCGAAAACAATTTTTTTCCTCCCCACGCTTTATCTTAGAAACGAAGTCGGTGACCCCCATTTTGTCTCACATTTCTGACACAAATAACTCATTATCTAACCACGATGGAGTTTTGACAAAATTCTCTATGTTGGAAAATTCGCAAACGTTTGCAAACGTCCTTAGATTGTAAGGCAAGCGTTCAAGCCAATGTCTTTCAATTAGTTACGAATGACGGCTATACTGTACCGTGCTCCTTGTTCTGTAGTTGTTACAAACCCAGGTGGCCTGTGACTCTCTTGGACACGACCATTCTGTGAGAGATACAAGGAAAAAGTGTCCAAAATAGGTCAAGTTGCCGTTTTTTGTGCCAAAACAGGCCCATTATTTCTTTACGAAAACATTGAGACTTGTTACACCCGCTGGTTTTCGTGTCTCCTTGTTATCTTCTTGGCCTCCCCCTCCCCCTTCCTTACGTTCATTCTTCTCTGCCATCGCCGCTGACTATCAAAAGAATGTTTCTCTGACAACCTACTGAAACGTCAGTTTTTGGATAGTACTGAATGCTATGCAACACAAGAGAAAACGGATATATCCTTACCTGCAATCCTGTGTTAAACTGTTTGTCTCTAATACTGGAATGCTGAAATACCGAGTCCACAATGAGAGGGTGTCTTCTCATCCAGCTTACAAACTCTGCTTTGGTCAGTTTTCCATTCTATGGACAGACAGACAGTCAGTCAGATAGACAGTCAGACAGTCAGTCAGAAAGGCAGGCAGACGGACAGTCAGTCAGGCAGTCAGTAATAGATTATTAAAACGGTACAACTCAGATGAATGCGCCTTTTGTAGCGAGCACTGCTCGCGGCATTCAAAAACTGCATTCAACTTGAACGACGCAGGAACCAAAAGAATCGAAGATGAAAAAAAACATAATAACTAAATAATTACAAAAATAGCAGACATGCAGCTAAAACGCAGAGTGAACCAGAGAGGAACAAGATGTTCAGGACTGGGGGAGTCTAATGCCCCATTCACACCAGCTAAACCAGTTAAACTAAATCAGGTTTAAGTTGTTCTAATTTGTCAATTACGCTTTCAAGTAATCTTAGGAAGACAAATATCAATCCACCTTGCTAAGGTCTGTTCATCAAACAAGTTTTTACCTTGTTTAGCTGTGGGGTGCACACGCAGTATGAGCCACTAATTTTCAGCCCTGTTTAGTTAAACCACTTTTAAACCTGTTTAACTTGTTGGTGTGATCTATCTGGGCGAGAATCCAAATAAATTACAGTGTGAATACTCGAACAAAAGATAGCGATCTTTTTCTCACATAAACTAATAACATTAAAGAATACGAACAATAGATTTTAACAAAATGGAAAACCCTACAAGGTACCTCTCAGGAAACTTTGCCATTTGTTGATTGGTTATTTGAATTTTGTACGCTTTTCAACGGTTTCGGTTTAGTTGTCGCAAAAAGAGTTTTCAAGCGAAATTTTGCGAGCGAGATTTATAATTATGATAATTCGTCGTCAAGGATTGAATAAAGGCCTGGCTAAACTGGGAAACATTTGCCTCCGCAACAATGTTTCCTAGTTTAGCCAGCCCTTAAGAGTGTATATAACGCGGAGGAGTCGATAGTGTTTTCACGTCAAACAGACCGTTAATTATCGTCACGAGAAGCTACCAGTCCATTTTTCCCACTGAGTTTGCGTTTTGATGGTTAGTTTTCTTCTACGTGGCCCGAATCGAGTAAATGTCGCACTGGAAATGAAACAACACGAAGTAAAGGCGGTGTTTCTGGTACTTGATAATTATCTGTACTTATCGCTTCCTGTTGTGAACTCGAGCTCAATGGTTCGCATAAAAATAAAATCAAACATAATAGGAAAAATTACCATTTCGATGTAAACTGTCTCCGAAAATGATTACTTTTAACCGGAAAAGGAGTGTGAAACAATTCAAGCCCTGCTCGGTTGGCCTCGGAACTTCTAACAATGCTCTCAACTGCTTAGAAACCAGCTTTGTTTGGATCCGTTTTAACGGATAGATTATTAAAATAATCTACATTCAGAATAAATCGACGGCTGCGTTTTTCTCGTTGACTTCTCTCGAATTTCGCACATTGCCATCGTTGTATCTCGAATTAACAACCACCATTTTCATAACTACGTAAAAGTCGAGGCGAATTTAAGAAACGCCGGTCTTTAAAACCGAAGAAAACCTGCGAACTAATGGTGTAACTGTAGAAAAACACGAACGAAATTTCTTAAAGCTCTATAGAGTACGAAAACCATACGCCATTAAAGCGGATTGAGAGAATTGTATCTTCGTTTCTGTCCGGTAGGATGAAAAAGAACGAAAACGGAGACGAACGTTGCCATTAGGAACTCTCGACCGCCATAAATTATGCTATACGTTTTATATTACCTGAACCTAAGACTTCACCACTGAATCAATATAAGCATGAGGCTCGTAATCGAAAAATAAAATACGAGAATTGTTTGCATTACCGAGCGGTCTTCACAATAACATTTGAATTAAAAAAATTGCATAACGGTTCACATTATTTTTCTCTTCATGTGTTCGTGAAAACATCTGATTCTTTTGCTAATAGTATGTCGAAGCGGACGCCTCATAACGTATGGAAGTAGAAATATAATATTAAGACGCGAGTACTATATGCAGAAAAACTGCAATATTAAATAAAAGCCTCCTGTTTAAACTATGATTAGAACTCGTAAATATACGAACGAAATCAAAGTTATATGATGATGCCAGGCACGTTTTTGGCTATAATATTGCGTTATTATCCAGAGTTACACTGCAAAACATAATCGCGAATTAATCTCTAGCAAAATGAACAAGCGTATAAAATGATCATGTCCACATAACGACAACAGAAGACCTTGATATCTTATCTTCGCTATCAAAACTTACTAAATTTCTTTTCGCAATTTCCTTCTTTTGATCCCCTCTCTGTTCCCTCACTGTAAAGCGAGAGAAACAGTGCCAAAGTTCTTTCCACGGAGCATACAGAGAAATCTTTAAGATATCCACAATTGAATTACACTTGAAATGCTAATGACGGACTTGAACATTTGAATTTCTAATAATTCGAAAACCTATCATTTGGATCAGACACGCAATATGAGACAGGTTGCCTAACAAAAGTATTTTTTGTTGACCTTTCGCGCCTTTGAAAAAGATCGCATTTTGTTTTGTTTAATGGACTCAAATTAAAAACATGACAATAAAAAAAAAAAAAAAACAGAGGTAAACATGGCACATGACAAGTCACGCTAGAGTTGGCCGCAGTGAAAAGGGAGAATAATAGCGGGAGGCAGATTATTTGTCTTTTGAAAAAAAATAATATAGGGATTTTTTATACAAGAAGGCATAAAAAAATGATGTTAGCATTGCTTAGTCGTTTGTAATGGTATGAACTTAAAAAGCAAAAAAATGTTTATCGATGAAACTCTGCATCCAGGGAAACACTTCATTGACTTCATTCTTCGCCAAGTTAATTCAGTTTTCAATTCGAAAGAACTCCTAACCATATTGTTCTGCTGACAGAGATTTCTGTTTCAATTTTTCACTGTTTCTGCTTTAAGCCGGTAGAGAAAATTATACTACACACAGACTTTAGACAGACTTTATGTGAAAAACCACTTTCCAACCAAGATGTTATGATCATTCTGGACAAATTATATGTGATTAGTTTCAATCTTCCTTCATATTTGATCAAGATCATAAAGGTCTTTAATGCCATCTGTACCAGTAGGCATTGAATAAATTAACAAGGGGCAAAACAGACATGTCGACATGTAAATGATGCTAGAAGTACAAATAGTAGAGAAATCGTGTCCTTAATATCAAGTGTAAACATAGCATGGAGACTATCTACCACACCAACAAACACTTTTATAACGACCTACAACGACGGAATTACTTGAAGATAAGTTTGCGTTAATTACACATTTAAATTACAGTCCCAACCTCAGCAGAGGTGGGCACTATTTTTCTGAGATGTCTTACATTCGGACGTTTCATCAAACAGAACATTACATGACTGCGCGGGGATACGAATTTTATCTAGTGCTACCGGTATCTCTCACTCATTCAGTGCATTCTCGTTAGAGATACCATCAGCACTCGATGATAAAATTCGTATCCCCTGCGCGGTCATGTAATATCCTTTATGGGTCAGCCATTAATAGTGCCACTGATGGTGTAATATCAGTAAACTTACTGGCAACAAATGACCTCTTAAGTTAGCTTTAGCATCGATGAGCCTGAAGCATAATTCACATCTCTTCACCGAACTTTTTAGAACCTTCTAGAACGTTCTTGGAAAGAATAAAGGAATAGGTGACGTTCGCGCATTGTCACTTTCATATTTGTTTAGTTGATGTCATACTGTAATCAAACAATCGTTTGCCTGAACGGCACTGTAATTGCAACCCGAACTACTCTCAAATATACATTGGCATTTCAGTTGGATTGCTGAAGTAAAGTTCAGTGTGAAAGTTCTTGGTCTATCCAAATTTCAGTCGCCGCAGATGTTAGTTATCCAGAAATCAGTGACGGAAGCCACTGAAGCAAGCCATGCCAGTAAGTTTCTCAGGGTCAATTTTTCCCCAAGTTGTGTTCATTTGCCACCGTCAAGTTCAGATTTTATCGTCGGTTCCGAAGAGCGAAAAAATTGGCGTCGATGCCCTCAGTTTTTGTTTTACAGCAGTTTCGATTGATTGTCCAGAAGAATGCGCGTGTCAATTCTGCGTTTGCTGAGCTCAGTGCATGACATCCTCGGAGACTTGTGATCTAATCTATCTGTATCATAGGCTCGATTTCCGCCGCTTTCTCGAGTCAGGTGTACGTTCCTCCCCGAGAAGAGAGTTCGGGGGAGGAGCGCGGGCTCCTTTCCCGAACAGCGGCTGGTAATCGAGCCTATCTGTATCACCGAAGCGTATTATCAACCAATGAAAAGTGACAAAATCAATCGTGACTCGTATAATACGCGTGTTTTTCCGCTCATAGCACCCGCTACGTACTTTTGTCTCAAAATCCAGTTGGTTCACTGCCTTGTTTACGTTTTGCTGTAATCGATCAATGCCGTGAAATGGATTTAGGCACGAGGAAAGAACCCATGATTTTCATGGGAATCCGTGTAGGCGGGGACAAATCTCACCTGTCCCACCCCACCCATGAAGATATTGTATACGGTTTCTGTCGACTCAATAAATGTAGATGTAGATGAAAATACTCACCGCGGTATCTTCACACTGGTTTGACGCATCTCTGGCAAAGTTCTCAACAGCACTGTCCACTTCTGACAATTTCAGATACTCGGCGTCATCTGTGTTAGTGACGAACAAAATACAACGCAGTATCATCACTGACATTTAGTCGAAAAATATAACACTTTATTATTCCACTATTATGTCATTTACCATGTGTAAAGAAGGCGTAAAATATACTTTGTTTTCGTCATTTACACACGCCTTATATGTCATCGGTACGATACTCCAAAAACTAGAAACCAAAATACAAGAAAATGACTAGTGGAATAACAAATCTGTTATTCGATGGTTTAACATATAGCGGACATAGTGCTCATTACTCGGATTACGCAACTCGGGAGCTATCCGCACGTATTTAATTATATCATAAAAAGTGTATGTAAACCTATTCTCAAATGAAAATATTCTCAACAACTCCAATTCCATTTCGTGGTAGGGACGCTCCGTAGATTCCAATCAGTTTTTTGGATGAAAATATTCTATATATTCCCAGAATTTTTCTAACAAAACAATTTGCGGGGAAGACAGAGTGCTAAATGCGCTTTTTGAAACATTTACTCACCTTGAGAATGGCCCGCCTCTCTGACATGGATAATTCTACAGAGACAAAAGATCACAACGATTTTCATAAAATTGAATTCAGCTACATGTAGTAGAATCAACAAATTTCATTTGGACAAGCTATGTAATCAAAGATAACAAGACTTAATATGTATCTGACTTCTGTCTCACCTTGCTGCGGCAGACAGGACTGACTTGAGCATCACGCTGATCTCAGAAATACTCACTCCGTCTGACCCTGAAAAGGAGTTTGAACATTTTAAACGATTCACAGCCCTAGTACAGGAAGACGTCACCGGGTTATTTTTTATCGTTATGAAGTCATTTCCCCCGGGTCATTTCCTATCTCTGTTTTAAAACCGGAGTCACGTTTTGCTAGTTACTACAAATTCTTCGCGTTTCAACTGCTGTCACGTCACGCCAGTTCCACAACAGCACTTGGGCAGTTTTACTCTTTCATGAGTTACAAAAAACCAAGTTCAAATACAAAGGAACAATTTTCCATCGCGAGGAGGGCCCTCCGAGAACGCCTGTGCAAAAACGTTTTTTGGGGTTTTTTTGTTTTCGTTTTTTTACTTCCAGGTCAACCTAACAGGGAAAAAATTGCCGGTATCAGTAATAGAAAACTGCAGATGACGCATTTGACCTTTAGCGAATTGCGTACTTTATCAACTAGTCACAAAACCAACAAATGGGAAAAACAAAACAAGGACGGACTTTTTAAATTTAGACAGGTCTACAATTAAAACTACACCATTTATTATTCCCTAGATAAGTTAGTCGTAGTCGAAAGTTACTTTTAGAAACTTAGGGTAAACAGACTGTTCATAGGATGTGTTTCTGCACGTTTCCGCTCATTCTCCACGCGTTTTCTACTAAGTTTGCCGTCGCGACATTTCAAATACCGCTTGCGGTCAAAGAGCCAGGGGGTATTCTCTGATATGGGCTACATAGGTATATGCGGCCATAAAAGGATATGGTTTTTGAGAGGTTTTGGCCTGAAAAACGGTACAGATTTTGACCATTTTAATCTGAAATAGAGTATGTGTTTGGCTTGGCATTGGGTATTTTGTTTACAGGGAATTATTTTTTCCCTATCAACATTGGCAAATTTGTGGCCTTTCTCAAATGTTTACGCAAAGGTAAGCCATTTCTGGTAACCTGCGGTCATGTACTAGAGCCGTGTACTTATTTTAGTGGTCTAAAATTCGCTCAGGTCAGAAATAGGGTATGGAAAATCAGAGACTTTGTTCAGATAAAGGATTAGGGTTTCAAGGTTCGGGCCGCACATCCCCACCAAAGAGAGAGTACCCATGATGAGCTTTTTATAACCACGGGGTAAACAGTACTTGCAAAAAAAGTGGTCGGCCAAAACGAAAACCGTCCGAATAAAAGTCCGAAATATTATTTTACAGCACAGTATACAACTTCTAAGTAATTCAGAGTAACTGTTAGTTTGCTATATGGAGTGTCCAAATTTTGTTGTCTGAAATTTGTCCGAAATGAGATAGTAAGTGTGCGAAAAATAAACGTCCGAAATTAAACGTCTCAATTTTTTTGCAAATAATGTATTCTTTTAAGAAGAGGAGGCAATTCAAGGCTACACCATTTTTCGAGAAATAACTCTAAAGTACACAATTGTTCGTTTACAAAAAGGAGCTGACACGTCTTCGTTTAATGGAGAGCTTATTACATTACATTTGCCATTACCAGCTTTTGCCTTTGTCGATAGAGGCAGCCAATATTGCAGGTTGGTCCTGTAACGGACAAGCAGTATACATATTAGACTTGCCACGAGTCGACCTTTTCTTAATCCTTGATCTCCCTCGAGCGAACGACGAAACCAACAGGCCAGGAAAGAACTATTGGAAAGGACTTTTAGAAAGTCTATACACATTTCGATAGAAATAGAAATTTGTTGGTTGAGTTGGTAAACTGTTTGTTAGTTTCTGTATCTCGCCCGCTTTTGACTATTGACAAAGATGAATCTGACGAATTTTAAAAACTCGGAGTTACATTGGACCAGTAGGGTCCATAAATATGTAACATGAAGGCAATTCATTTTGCAGAGTATGGAACAGAGACAGGTCAAAGTTTTGAATAACTTAGTGGTAAATTGCAGAAATTTTTCAACGAGTAAGGTTACGAACATGTTATTTCAATGCCGTTTGCAGGTAAGCGTTCAATATTGGAGAGTTTAAGCATGACGTTTACGGCAGACGACTAACGGCAAAGATTACCTCTGAATTTTTATTCTTTTCTGTTAATCCTTAAATAAATCACACAAAAATAGAAAAATGTCTGCTACTATTCACCGCAAATACAAATATTTTCACTCTACTATACAGACAGCTGAAGACAGATGGCAAAAGTTCAATTTTTGCCGCTTGCCGCTTGATGTAACGTCATGCTTTGTCTCTCTAATTATTGAAGAACCACAGATGAATTTTTCTTTATGGTTGTAGGACATTTCAACTACTGGTAAGTTTTCTGTCCCCAGTTTTTTCTGTTCACAGTTTCTCACCTAAGACACCTGATATTGCAAGAAATGGATTAATATTATGAGGCCCTTTTAGCGGAATTCCTCTCATTGGCCGCCTATCGAAAAGGAGTTGGTTTAATATCCCGAACTGGAACACGCGGATACTACCACGGGGAGACGCCAGTGTCGACCGGTGGGAGCCCCCGAAAGAGTACGCTTTCTTTCACTCTGACATCAGATTGTCTGTGGTTGTGAACAGAGTATTCTCCATATTCCAGATCTCGAAAATTACATTGAAACGTTCAATCAGGAAAAGTATCAGATAATTTCACCGATGTTACATTTAATCTGGAAGGAAGTCATACTCTGAAAAAACTGCTGATAATGCATTATGATACTTTCACTAACTTTGAGATAAATAAGAGTGAATGGGTCACTTTCTCCCCTTCCACAGTCTCACTGGCTACGAGAAAGACTTCACACATGTCAAGGATAGACAGACTAAAGAAAATAAGGCCCGGCCACACTAATGCGTTTTCAAAAGTACATGTATCCGTTTTCGTCTCAACGAAAACGAAGCAAATATTTTTTTACCACACTAGCGTTTTCGTTTCGTTTTCACCTGTCTACAACAATTCGTTTTCATTCCAAGACGCATACTTTTTGATACGTTGAACGCTGCTGGAAACGACAGTATATGACACTATTTTCGGCACCGTTTTAAAAAGCCTCCGTTTTCGCCTATCCACACTAGAAACGGAGCGTTTTCAAAAAGCTCCACTTTTGAAACCGTTTTCGAAAACCTCCGATTTCATCAGCGTTTTCGGTAGTTTTAGAGCGGACGACAGGCAAAAACGGATCAAAAGGTATTTCATACGAAAACGCATCAGTCTGGTCGGAACTTGAGAATTCACATATAACGAGCTCTCAACTACATACCATCAAGGTTGAACTGCGAGAGAGAAGAGTCCAGACAGAAACATGGCGAGAAAAAGTACAATAACAATTAAATAGAACAAACACTTGACATGGACAGAATGATGGGGCCATTACTATTAGACGGTTAAATTTTTCTTATTCACATGAGTATAAAATTCAACAATGATGAATGCAAGGCAATTTCGGGCAGAAACTGGTTTCTGTCAAAAATTGCTCAAATAATGTAAATAATTATTTCTAGTGGCATACATCCATCAACCTAGTTTGGTCTTGCCATAAGTATGTGTGGCTAACAGAACCGTATCAAAAAGATACCATTATAATTATTGTATGTTGGGTATAAAAAAATGTTTCTTGAATGGAAAGAAACTGCATTCTGCACAGTTAAATCTTTCAGTAGTTTTCGTACCATGTCAAAGATGATCTGCCCTCTTTCTTCTGTGGAACCTCGTAGACACAGAGCAAGTCCACCTACAGATGAA
This sequence comes from Orbicella franksi, assembly GCF_964199315.1. Taxonomy (NCBI): domain Eukaryota; kingdom Metazoa; phylum Cnidaria; class Anthozoa; order Scleractinia; family Merulinidae; genus Orbicella; species Orbicella franksi. The sequence goes on from NC_138149.1 coordinate 11,840,641, forward strand.
AGTATGCCTTTTCATTTACAAACACACTGAAGTTTAAACATTCCGTAGCTAAGCGATCGTTTAATGCTTAAATTGGTCTTGTGATTTTACAAGCCTGCTACATTGTAATTTAACCGGTGTAAAAGTAAGAAATTTGTCAAATTATTTAATCCCATGTCACATTCCATTTTCACCAACCGGGATCTAACAGAAGATGTCTTCTCTAAGCAGTCAAGTGCAAAACCAAAACAAATTGTGCTGCTTTTATAGAACTGCATGTACATGCATTAACTGAACTCTTTTCAGAAATTATTAAGCTTACCGAATATTTATGACATTGATTTCAGTGGAAATAAGACCACCTCAAACCCCATGATAACAGATGTATACCTTAAGTTTGTTGTGCAAGTTTGTAAGAATGAAATACTTGTCTAGGGATGTAACTGGTGTGTGAACTAGAATCACACAGTCAAGCTTTCACGGTTTTCCAAATCCTCGTCCTATAGATGATTATAAGTTATGCACATGTAAACTGTATTCACAATTCTGACTGTGATTCTGGATTTACCAGAATCCCTAATACAGACCTAGAAACTCATCACAGTCAATATGACCATTCCTGTCTTTGTCAAAAGCTGTAAACAATCTCTCAGCCAGAACTCCATCCAAGGGAAAATAATGCATGCTACAGAAAAAGAAAATACACACTTCAGCACTTGGTAGTCAAGAATAACTTTATAGCAGCCACATTTCTTCTACCAAGTTCTCCCCCCCCCCCCCCCACACACACACACACACCCCGCACCCCTTGTTACAAGACTGTATTTCCTCTTAGCAGCATGTACAGTCATTTGACGTGCTAACTGATTCTGGCCACAATTACAGCAACAACAACCATCTCTATTTGTGCTCTTTTAAATGTACAAATATAAGGAAGATAAAGAGAGAACAGCCACTTAAAAGAAATAGCAAATGCTAGTTGTGCTAAGTGGCTGGGCTAACCATGCTGAAAAGAAAAGATTGAAAAAGGGACGGAATACATGTTGGACATTCCCCAAATATAAGGGCCTGTTTACAAGGAGGGAGGGTTACCATAGCAAGCGGGTTAACCCTAGCTGGAGGGCAAAAGATAGCCCGGATTTACAAGCAAAATTTCACAGGTAGGGTAACCCTACAACCCAGGACAACTTAATGCGCGGTTACACCAAAAGGGTCTGGAAACAATTAGAAAGTTAACCTGGGTAGGCGGGTTAAGGTAACCTACCCAGCCAAGTAACCCTAGCTGCCTTGTAAACACAACAAGGAAAAAAAGAGGAAATGTGTGAGTGTTAGGGTAACCCTCCCTCCTTGTAAACAGGCCCTAAGTGTACAGACACGCACAATCAAAAAAAAAAAAAGAAAAAAGTACATCTGCCATGAACCACTCACAGAGGATAACTCTTTTTGCTTTACATAATATTTTAATACTGACGATTGCCACTTTAAAAAGAATACTTAATCTAGTGAGGAAAAAATGCTAGTCGAGAACATCACAGGCAGACCTGTAATATAACACCGGTAATTATTATCGCCATGCATATTACCAAGTTACCTATTGCCTAAAGTACTGACTCAACAAAATTAATTATGTTAAAAGTTATTTACTTACAATGTTTTCCTGTCAATATACTTGTCTCTGGGAGAAAGAGCTGCAAGGTTGTTGTAGACACGAACCATGCTTTGAACTTCACTCTCTGAAACTGATGATTAAAGAGTTATTTTATGACCAAGAAAATTTCTTCACTGTGATTGGCTCAGACAGCATGAAAATTTATCATTGATTTTTAATATACATTGCAGTGTAAATTAATACAGGGGCATTTATTTTTGTGATTTTCTCAGTCATGTAAGGTTAATTAACAAATGAGTAGTTGTATGAAGGCTTAAGTAAATTTATTTAGATTTACACTACTTGTGGAGGGGGACATGGGGCTTTGTGGTTATTGTTTTCTAATGCAGTGATGCAGTGAATAAAATCCCACCTATGGAGTGCGATGTTTGTGTTTATCACCCTTTGGTGCTCGGTGAAAGGAAATTGTTTGCAGTGCTGTGGTTTCTTGTTTGACCTTTCTCAGACCAAGATCAAAGAAACTGAACTACATAGTTCATTTCTGTGTAAATACTAGTTTCTGTCAGGACATATGACTTCCTCCAAAATGTGTTTATTTTGTGGAAACCTGTTGAGGTATAGACATCGTATGTCCAGTGTAGACGTTCAAATCATAGGGTTAAAAATACCTGTTGCAGTGACGGTGTTTCATCAACTTTACTTGTGGTGATGCGGTGTTTGTTAATTTTTTTGCAGAGTGTTGCAATGTTCAGAGCCCCCCCATATGTTTGTCCCCCTCCTTGTAATATTTGAAAATTCTTTCAAATTGCACTTACTCACCTAAAGACTCATGCAATTTTGAGAGAATTTTCAACTATCCTTTGCATTGTAATTATAACCTTAATTGTACTCCCATTAATATGATTGTCCAGAAAACAAACTGTCAGCACCAAGTGGTTATTAGACACTTGACTTTAATGGAGTCCTTCTCTCAGGGATCTCAGAGAATTCATTGATTCATTCACCAAAAAGCCAAGAGACACTTTGTTACTCCTTTCTCAAATTTTGTTTTAGGTTTGATTTTAAAATGGGTAACAGGACTTCACGTTGTTCAGTTCATTCTGTACAGGGTCCTGTGCAGGTAATCATCGACTCATTATGAAACACATTGGACTCCACCTTTGCAGTACTGCCACTGAGTGAAGTCACTAGTCACATAAATGTAAATTAAACTAAATTTAGATTAAACTGACTTTCAATGTGCTTAACAATATTAATTACAAAAAGTTATTTGACACGTCCACAGTACACATTGCACACATAACAAACAAAGGCTAATCATTATAAGGTCGATGTTTTTACGCAACTTGACTTGTTAATGAGCAGTCTTGACTAAATGTCTTGACATTTATGTACATGTATACCTCAACATCTGGAAAGCCAGAATCTGCCTTAAACAAGCTAAGGCAAATTTGGTACACCTTCTTTTCTTTCAATGTGCAAACGACTTTATAAGTCGTCAAATGCTCCAACGATCCAAAATTAACGAAGCAGAAAACAAATGAAGTAGAGAAGATTACATAAAAATTTAAGAACTATCATGCCAACATTCATGGTACTCACATCGATTTAATGGACTCATCTTCTTGTATAAATGCTTTGGTAATGGTGCATAAGCCGTAGAACTGCTTGAATCCACGATGTTTGCCTTCGGTTGAACCTGTTTAGCCACCTCTTGCCCCATGTTATAATACACTCCATAATTTTTGTCGAATCATCGTGTTTTTTTGCTTTGTACTTTGAATTGGTCGGTGCCTACGTGACGACGTTTGAACGTGAAGTACAACTTGCGACACCTTTCGATTTTCCTAAACTACCAGAAATCCTCAAAATCGATTTAAAGATGGTGTTTCATTCATCCATTCCATTTCGTGAGGGAAACCCGTTGCATATACGCATGAAATGAACGTCAAATTATGCTGATGTCAAATTGAATCAATCACCCAGATCTAACAAGTTGTCCACAGAGTTTGAAACGCTCCAAATACAGAAGTCCAAACCTTGTTTCTGGTAGATCTGTCTTTTCTACGCTTTCAGGCGATCTCCTGTTTCAGTAAAAGGCGACGAAAGCTAAAAGGACTGCTCATTGCACCTGATGCCGTAATTTGCAAGGAAACGGTCAAAACAATTGTCAAAACACAAACTTTAAACGCGGGAAGACTGGTCGCTAATATGTCAACTTCCTGTCACGTGGTAATGTTACCGGAAGACTCGTGTTTTTCGCGGGAGATACGTATTTGTTGTCGGAAGTTCTCACTCTCTGCAGGGCGAAAGGTAGGGAATTGACCACTTATATAAACAGCATAAAAGTCTTCAATGAGCTTAAAATTTTGTAGGAACGTGGATAAGTGTTGCTAACACACGACAGATTACCGAGAGACCAGGTGCGCCCGAAAACACTGCCAAAAAGCATCTGATATTTTGAGCGCGAAAACGTGAACTATGTTTATACGGTGTGTCGCGAACTAAAAAAAAAAAATACAATTGAGCTTATGTGCTTTTCTGCCTTTCTTTGCAAACGTAGCTAGCATGTTTTCCGTAAGTAACCATATGAGAGTTCTACTGACCAGTTGAAAATCATGACAAAAAAGTGAATGTTATGGGAGATTCCGCGAGCGCGTGTTGGATATGAGATGGTAGATAGCCAACGAGACGTGTAGCGCCGAGTTAGCTAAAATCATGAACTTTTCATTGACTGTCTCAAGTTTTGGCTTAAAACTGGAGGATTTTTTTGAGTAACAGTTTTGATAGGAGCAACGATGGGAACTACATGTGCAATACATATTTAGAGCGTTGTGGAAAAAAGGACGGCGGAGCCGGGGGCCGGGGGCTGAGGATGCTTAAAACTCCCAATTTCAAGCAAAAAATACATAAAATAATAATTTTACAAATATCTTCGGACCCCCTACCAGTTAGTGCCTCTGGTCCTTGATTGTAAGCGCCCCCCCCCCCCCCCCCCACCACCACCCAATTCAAAATACGCCCTGCCATCCCTGGGACATTTACGCAATCTTTTGGATTTGTTTACTAGTTTCAATAGCCAGCAGTTGGTTAAGTTGCCAGAATCACCTTGTATTTTGGGATAATCCAGACCATGATCAATGATCCAAGATCACTTAATGGATCATGCAGACTGGTTGCATTGATGTACCATGATCCAAGCGATGTTGGACCAATTCAGTCCCAATCCAGATCATCCCAAAGCAATGCACTCTAAAGTTTCTTCCAAAAACCTTGTAGCTTGTGTTCTTTTCAAATTAACAGACCTTTGAGAACATGGGTGCCCCTAACAAGAAGTGATTTACCTGTACCAAGTGTGGGAAAAATTTTGACAAGTCAGGAAATTTTAAAAGACATGTTAAAAGCCACAGCAGTATGAAACTGCACAGGTGCTCACAATGTAAATGGTGCTTTGATCAAAAATCAAATCTTGAGCGTCACATGAAACACCATGATAATTGTAACGAGTATGCGCACACGAAGTACAAGTCCAGTTCCCGCCTCGCGGATCACGTGACACGGGGCTCATGTGGTCAGCCATGTTGTAGTTTTCGTCGTTGCTGCTTAGTGCATTAAATAAGCTGTTTTGCGGACACCGTTGTCTATCCACTTGTCGTTACATAGTGTCAGAAGTTTCCCGAATCCACACTACAAGAAAACTGAATGATTTGTGGCAGAAGTCGCCGAATTTATGAGCGAACGCTGTGGTGAAGATAGCTAACAGCTTCCTTTGACAAGTCCGATTTCAAGTTTGACAACAATGGCGAATTTCCAAATACCTCCTCCTGACATACTCAAGCTAAACGATGGTTCGATAGCGTCCAATTGGCGAACTTGGGTCTCTGCTTGGAATAATTACAGGTTGGCTACGAAGCTAGATAAAGAGAAAGAAGCGCGCCAAGTAGCGACCCTTTTGGCAGTAATTGGAAAAGAAGCGAACAAGGTGTTTCGTACTTTTACATGGGCCTCGCCAGACGAGGCGAAGAAAATCGCTTCGGTGGTAAGCAAGTTTGAAGAGTATTGCATTCCCAGGGAAAACACTATTTACGAACGTTTTCTTTTCTTTACGCGGGATCAGCGGGAATCTGAAACTCTTGACCAATATTTGACGGAGCTTCGCCAAATTGCAGCAAATTGTGATTTCGAGTCAATCACACCCGATCAGCTTCTCCGGGATCGACTGGTGACAGGTACCAAAACTGCAAAGGTACGTGAAAATTTTGCTCAAAGAGAAGAAATTGACCCTCGTGCTGCCGAGAGTACGGCCGTGCAAATGAAAGTTATGTCTGCTGAGTCCGGATTGAGTGCTGTGAAAGAGAAAGAGAAAGAGAAAGAGCAGTCTTACGCTTTTCATATGCACACTAAAATCACAATATGAGATAGAAACAAAAAGTGGAGAAACGAAGAAATGGAAACCTCTTACAGGATATATGAGGATTTAATTAATATTTTAGATTATATTTTCTGTAGGGTTATCTATCTCCTACCCATTAATCTATTTCTAATCTCCTGTCAGATGCATAACTCATTTTACTTTTAATGTACCACATGCCTTTGGTCTGTTTTTTATGTTTCTGTACTACAACCTCAAGCTGTAATGATAACTAGCTATTTTTCTTCTCAGTTTTTTTTTTCTTTGCCCCTTGTCGTCACTGTATTTCTTAATTGTGTAAGTCGTGTAACTGTATTTGTTAGTAATGTAAGTCGTTTAGTTATTGTAATTTAAATAGTGTAAATAATTAGAGCAATATAATGTAAATAGAGTTAGTGTTGTAAGTAAGCATTGGTTTCCCTTGTGTTATTGCAAATAAAAAAAAAAAGAAAGAAAGAAAGAGCAGTCAGAAAATCTCCCATCTGTCAGCGGTGGCTGGATCAAGGACTGCAGATACTGTGGTCGGAACCACGAAAGACGCAGCTGTCCTGCCTTTGGTCAGATATGTGCATATTGTAAAAAGAAGAATCATTTTGTTGTCAAGTGCCCAGCAAAAAGCAAGGTGTCTACTGTCCAAGAGCGATTCTATTTAAGTGCTGCAGACGTTGGTAACGGAGGTCGTGAGATGGTGACCCTCACTGTATCAAAGGAGTCTAAGGCCCTTTCAGGTCATGATGTAACTTTCTTGATGGACACTGAGGCTGAATGCAATCTTTTGCCTTTGGATGTCTACAAGAGGGCGACAGGCGATTTATACTTGAAATTCCTCAATGCACGGGGAAAGTCAGTCCTGGTTTTGGCTAATGGAGATGAGCAACCCATCGAGGGCAAAGCCACAGTGTATGTCTCCCGCAAAGGAAACGCACACAAAATAGAAGTCAATGTAGTCAGGGGCCATGGGTATGAGCCCATACTGTCCGAGCAGACAATGCTGGAAATGAAGTTGATAAAGATTCTTGACGGCGACCGAGATCCACGCGTCAATGTACTGAAGACAGACACAGAACCGTTGCTGGAAGAGTATGACGATGTATTTGAAGGCCTTGGAAAGTTGGACGGACAATACCACATCGTAACAGACGAGTCCATCAGACCTGTAGTACATCCTCCGCGGCGTCTACCTGTTGCGATGACTGAGCGAGTTCAGAAGAAACTCGAAGAAATGGCAGCTGCAAACATAATCATCGCACAAGTCGACCAACCTACTGACTGGGTGTCAAGTATGCTAGTAGTGAGCAAGCCATCCACTGAAGCTGAGGGGGAAACCAAGTTACGAATCTGTTTAGATCCCAGAGATCTGAATCTTGCCATAAAGCGTGAACACTTCCCGATGCCCACAATTGAAGAAATTGCAACTAGGCTGAATGGGGCGAAACTCCTCAGTGTTTTTGATGCCAGTAATGGTTTCTGGCAAGTAGAACTTGATGATGAGTCTAGTACTTTAACAACATTTAACACCCCGTTCGGGCGTTACCGTTGGAAGCGAATGCCATTTGGCATCAATAGTGCACCGGAAGTTTGGCAGCGCAAAAATGCGAGAGCACATTGAGGGGCTTAAAGGAGTAGAGGTCATCGCAGAGGATTTTGTGATCGTTGGATTTGGCAACACACCTGCTGAGTGGCAGGCAGATCATGACCGGAATGTGCGTGCCTTCCTGGAGCGCTGCCTTGAGAGAAACCTGAAGTTGAACAAGAAGAAAGCTCGACTGAGACGGCAAGAAGTTCCTTTCATCGGACACGTTCTAACCCCCGAGGGACTGAAACCAGATCCACTCAAGGTAGAAGCCATTGTGGGAATGCCAATCCCCAGTGATGTTCAGTCCTTACGTAGGTTTCTTGGCATGGTGAACTACTTGGCAAAGTTCCTCCCACGTCTATCCGAAGAAACAGAGGTCCTGAGAAGACTCACTGAAAAGGATGCTGAGTGGTGTTGGATGAAAAGTCATGCAGATGCTGTGGTCCGTGTCAAGGAAATGATTGTATCTGCACCTGTACTTGCCTACTATGACATGAATAAGCCAGTGGTCATTCAATGCGACGCTTCCCAAAGCGGACTTGGCGCAGCTTTGTTACAAGAGGAGCGCCCAGTGGCTTACAGCTCTCGTGTGATGACTCAAACTGAACAAAACTATGCTCAGATTGAAAAAGAGCTACTCGCCATAGTTTATGCGTGTGAGAAATTTCCTCAGTACATCTTTGAAAGGAGCAATGTAATTGTGCAGTCAGACCACAAGCCGCTGGAAACGATGTTCAGGAAGCCCATCCACAGTTCGCCAAAACGCCTCCAACGCATGCGCCTCCGCCTGCAGAACTATGACATCCAAGTGGAATACAAGAAAGGAGAGACCATGTTCTTGGCTGACACATTAAGTCGTGCATACTTGGAAAATGAGTGTCAGACCCAGGACAGTGACGTCCGTTCTAGCAGAGAACAGCTGTTTGCTTTTGAGTTAGAACAGATTAAACATGATGAAGATCTAAGTGTCTCCCCTACTCGTCTGGAAAAGCTGCGTGAGAAGACTGCCAAGGACGAAGAATTGGAGATTCTATCTGATGTTATCCATGAAGGTTGGCCAGAGACCCTAGCAGAAGCTCACAAATATGGCAGGCGTCGGAGGCAAGTAATTGAGCTGTATTGGAACAGTCGTGATGAGCTGACCACAGAAGATGGAATGGTATACAAGGGTCATCGCCTTGTGATACCATTTAAAGAGCGTCTTGGCGTTGTAAAGAGCCTGCATAAATCACACATTGGAATAGAAGGAACATTGCGTCGTGCTCGCGACACTGTTTACTAGCCTGGGATCACAGCCCAGCTCAAAAATCACCTTTCAAGGTGTGAAATCTGTAACCGTTATCATCCCGAACAATGTAAAGAGCCATTAAAGCCTCATGATGTGCCTAATTTGCCTTGGGAGAAAGTTGGAGTTGATCTATTTGTGCTGGACGGGCAGTCATTTTTGATAGCCGTTGATTACTACTCTGGTTATTTTGAAGTGCAAGATATGAGTAGCACCACCAGCACCCGTGTGATCACCGTTCTAAAGGCGTGGTTTTCCAGACATGGTATTCCTTTGACCGTCATCAGTGACAATGGGCCTCCCTTCAACAGTGAAGACTTCAAGACCGTCAGTGAGGAATGGGACTTTCACCACGTCCCATCAAGCCCTTATCACGCACAAAGTAATGGTCGTGTTGAAAATACAGTTAAGACCTGCAAATCATTGCTGACCAAAGCCCGAGCTGATAAGCGTGATCCTCTGCTGGCGTTACTTGAGTGGCGCAACACACCAACTGAGGGTATGAATGCTTCTCAGTTACTATATGGTAGGCGAACACGCACCCGTCTCCCAGTAGCCAAGAAATTTTTAACTCCAGAGGTGATAACTGATGTCCCCGAAAAGATCAAGATCAGGAAGCAGAAACAGAAACACTACTATGATCGCCACTCGCATGAACTGCAAAAATTGCACGACGGTGATGCCATTAGAATGCGATTACCACGCGAGAAGGAATGGTCACTGGGGCGCGTCATTGGAGAGGAGGGGGCCCGTTCCTACTTGGTTGAGGTGAATGGAAAGCATTATCGTCGGAACCGCAAATGGCTCAGAGCAACACCCGAGGAGTTACCAGAGTCAGTGGAGACAAACCTCGAGCTGACGGATCCTACTGAACTGGTTGAGTCAAGCCCAGCTGAGCTGCCACAGCCAATGATACCATCATCACCAGTAGTTTCTGGGCCACACACTGAAGGTCGTCCAGTGCGTGATCGCCGCTCGCCATTGTGGCTAAAAGATTACGGGTGCTGAAATAAGACACTGACTCTACCTTGTGCTTTTTTACTTTGGCTTTATTATGTACTTGTGCAGAGCATTTCAGTTGGTTACAATGTTTAATGCACAAGGTTTTCTAAGGCAGATTTGAACATGATGTTATCGTTTTCTTTTATTAGTATCAACGTTCTGTCTGCATTTACTGAACTATTAGACTTAGGAAGGGAGATGTAACGAGTATGCGTACACGAAGTACAAGTCCAGTTCCCGCCTCGCGGATCACGTGACACGGGGTTCATGTGGTCAGCCATGTTGTAGTTTTCGTCGTTGCTGCTTAGTGCATTAAATAAGTTGTTTTGCGGACACCGTTGTCTATCCACTTGTCGTTACAATAATATGAAGTCCTTTGAATGTAAACAATGCAACAAGGGATTTACCACAACATGGGGTCTTAAGCTGCATGTAAGAATCCATGCAGAGTTGAAGCCCTCTAAGTGCTCAAAGTGCGAAAAAAGTTTCAGGCAGTCCTCACGTCTCCAGCAGCACAAAAGGACACACTCTGAGCTAAAGCCTTTCAAGTGTAACAAATGTGAAATGTCATTTAGCCAGTCGTCAAATCTTCAACAGGGTATTAAAGAACTACATGATCTCAAAGAGAGCACACATAAATGTAGTCACTGTCAAAAGAAATTTTCAAGAACTTCTTATTTACAAATTCATCAAAGAATACACTCTGGGACAAAGCCTCTTCAATGTGAACACTGTAGCAACTCATTCAGGTTTTTGTCATCCCTATATCGGCATTGCAGAAGTCACTTGTGTGATGAGTAGAGTGGAGATGTAGTTTGTTGTAAACGGATAATAATTATCGAGGACACAAGGAAACGCAACTCAACTCTCTTTAATCTGAACATTCTGGACATCCGAATCACACGTGTCACTGCACATGCGCAGTCCTAACAGTCCGAACAATACCTATTATATAACATAGTTGAAGGCTTCATCCTCAAGGAGCAATTGAAATATGACTTGAAAGCAACTGCAAAGGAATGCACTTGTTTTGAAGAGAATTCCAGTGAAGAATGTTGTTTAATCCTTCTGAAACAAGAAGAAACAGAAGGAAGCCAGGAAAGTGAATGCTGGATTTGCCTTAAGAGATTGACAGATCCAGCAGATATGATAAATCATGTTAATGAGCACTGTCAACTTTGAGCTGGAACAGGTCAGCCATAATCTTATTATTATTCCAGTTACACAAATAGAAAAACATCCGAAATGTATCGTTACCTTGTTTACCCTGAATGCCACAATCAAGTTCCAGTTAGCCAGTAATGCAGGTGTATTTGGAGTGCATGGGCAAATGTTTTGAGTAAGTGTGCCATTTTAGATTCAGACAGCATTGGAAGTATGGGTCAGTCTCCAAGAATGACAACATGTACATGTGTACAAAATTCTTCTGAGCATGCGAAAGGTGGATCTCGAACAGCTTGCCAAACAAAATGCCAGAATTGCAGGCCATACGTTTCATTCATCAATAGTTTTTAAACTTTTAAGAGCAGCTTCGCCTAAATATCAACTAGACTTGGAAATAGCGAAAAAATCGAATTTCTTCAAACTCGCCCAGAATGAAGCCCTACGGGCACTAGTTACAAAAATATCGTTTTAAGTTCGATAAATCAAAAATTATTTTTTTCCGCAATTTTTTCGTTTCGATGCCCCAAATCGGCGAAAATCCATCGAAAATGAGCGGCATATTCAGAGGCTCGTAAACTCAAAAGTAAAAATCTTCATTACAAACTGATTGCACGTTGTATTTGTACTTCCTTTTTTGTCTATTTAGAGCTAAATAGATCGTGATTTGATTAGAACTTAAATATTTGACGAATTTTCTAAATTAACGACCCAAGACAGCTTTACAAGAGGTCTACATTTAGCCTATTTTCAAATGCTAAAAAGGCGTTCTGGTACACGGCTTTCCCCAAAACGACTAGTTTGGTGTGAAAGAGCATTCTTTCTTCTTCAAATTAGTGAAATAAAATTTTTGGGTAAATAAAATCGCGAGCGCTGAGATAGCGAACTAAATGCAGCACTTCTTCCTGAAAACGTGACCTTTGACCCGAGCGTAACGAAACCGATTACTGCAAGAAAACCCGGAAGAAAAGCAAACGCTTCGTTATTTTGAAACAATTTCTAGTGATATCTCTCCGAAACCATGATTGCAAGAAACTATTTCCAGATATGAAATCTTACAGGGTCAAAAAAGGAGCTAAAGGGCGCATCTTGACACAATAACTTTGTTTGCTGAGAATTGAAGTCAATGACCGTTAACGAATACCAGTGAAATTTGCAAACTTGAAGTATGTTAGCCGATACTTACCCGAATATTTATATTAATAGAAGAGTCGTCTTCTTGGATTAACCTTCAAAAGAAGCAGGATCCAGATTTGAAAACCTCTAAAAGAAGAAATGTTTAATGTTCCGTGACCTGCCCGCTGCTATAAATTAGCTTAAATTCCATGCACATGCCGACCGCATGTTTGTCGTAAAACCAACTGAACTCCACTGACAGTTTCCATGGGCAACCCCAAAATAAACAATCCCCAAAAATGTTAAGTGAAATTGGCTGTCTTCATGAACAGTTAGAAGCTCGGGTCAAGTTCCATTACCTTTTAAAAGTGCTTGATTCTACTTTGTTCACTCAGTAGTTACTGTCACGTTCGAATACTGCGTAGTATCGGTCACGCCAAAACACTGCAGACCGTGCAGACTGAGTAAGTTTCCCATACAAAGTCTTGTACGCGTTTGTCTATTGAATCAAAAGTCAATTCTGCGCTTGTGCAGCCTGTGGATAAATGACAGACTTTCAGATATATTCAACACTATTTTGTAACTAGACCCAAAAAAGGAGTCACAATGAAAAGCCCAAACAAGTGTCTGCAGTAGCACAGCGGTCAAACGTCTGCGCATGTGCGAGCAATGGAGCAACTAAAAGGTGGCCAAAATATTTTCATGACACTGTTCTTTTCATGGGTCATCGGTATCCTATAAATGACATTTTCCTCGTTATTTATATATTTGTTTATGTTTTAGCCGGTACAACGAGAAATGACTGAGCTAACAGAATGAGCTAACAGAATGACTTGAGAGTTAAAAATTGTTCTACCTTCTGCTTGTTGCAGGTCTTTCTTTTCCGTGGTATGAATTTTCCGTGCTCCTTGAATTTTTTGTCCGCCTCGACTTTGCATTTAGTGCACCAGTTTTTTCCAGGTTTGTAGTTTAGAAAAGCTTTTCCCACCTGGTCAAAGACCAGGTACAGTCGGTTTGGGATCGGTATTTTGGCCAGCTATGCCCCCATGACGATGGACATGAACATCGTTTGCCGTTTCGATTCATCTCGTTCCTGTGCTTCAGACAAATCAAGGATCCGGATGGAATCCCCCCAGTCCTTGCCAAAATTTTTCCAGCTCGTCTGAGCGAAGCCGAATCACTGCAATTGTCTTTTTCTTCTCCCATTTTTCCTTCTTTTACACATCGTTTGTCGTCCGTTTCCGGCGTCACGCATCGTGTGATTAATAAAAACAAATAAAAATATACTACGCCGTCGGCTCGTAGCATGACACGGGTTTTAAGACTTATAAACTTTTTTGGTAAAGCTCAAAACAAAATGGTAAATCAACAGAATACCGGTAACTTAATAAACTTTGTGTCTGAAAAGTCTTAAGTTTTCCTTTTACCTGCTTTCTTTTCCTTTTACAGATTTCTATGAACTTTTCAATTTTTTTTCGTAAATTTTGCGTGACACCGGTTGTTTCCATGTTTTCCTTTAAATTTTTGCGCGGGAAATTGGCGCGCGGCTGCCAAAAAATGTACCAATTTGCGCATGCCCGACGTTTGAACGCGGTGTTGTCTGCAGTCTGCACGGTCTGCATTGTTTTGGCGTGACCGATTCGCGGCATTCGAACGTGAGAGTAGTGGACAAAGTCGACGCAAACAAATAAATTCAAGCACTTTTTAAAGGTAATGGAACTTGACCCGAGCTTCTAACTGTTCATGAAGACAGCCAATTTCACTTTACATTTTTGGGGATTGTTTATTTTGGGGTTGCCCATGGAAACTGTCAGTGGAGTTCAGTTGGTTTTACGACAAACATGCGGTCGGCATGCGCATGGAATTTAAGCTAATTTATAGCAGCGGCAGGTCACGGAACATTAAACATTTCTTCTTTTAGAAGTTTTCAAATCTGGATCCTGCTTCTTTTGAAGGTTAATCCAAGAAGACGACTCTTCTATTAATATAAATATTCGGGTAAGTATCGGCTAACATACTTCAAGTTTGCAAATTTCACTGGAATTCGTTAACGGTCATTGACTTCAATTCTCAGCAAACAAAGTTATTGTGTCAAGATGCGCCCTTTAGCTCCTTTTTTGACCCTGTAAGATTTCATATCTGGAAATAGTTTCTTGCAATCATGGTTTCGGAGAGATATCACTAGAAATTGTTTCAAAATAACGAAGCGTTTGCTTTTCTTCCGGGTTTTCTTGCAGTAATCGGTTTCGTTACGCTCGGGTCAAAGGTCACGTTTTCAGGAAGAAGTGCTGCATTTAGTTCGCTATCTCAGCGCTCGCGATTTTATTTACCCAAAAATTTTATTTCACTAATTTGAAGAAGAAAGAATGCTCTTTCACACCAAACTAGTCGTTTTGGGGAAAGCCGTGTACCAGAACGCCTTTTTAGCATTTGAAAATAGGCTAAATGTAGACCTCTTGTAAAGCTGTCTTGGGTCGTTAATTTAGAAAATTCGTCAAATATTTAAGTTCTAATCAAATCACGATCTATTTAGCTCTAAATAGACAAAAAAAGGAAGTACAAATACAACGTGCAATCAGTTTGTAATGAAGATTTTTACTTTTGAGTTTACGAGCCTCTGAATATGCCGCTCATTTTCGATGGATTTTCGCCGATTTGGGGCATCGAAACGAAAAAATTGCGGAAAAAAATAATTTTTGATTTATCGAACTTAAAACGATATTTTTGTAACTAGTGCCCGTAGGGCTTCATTCTGGGCGAGTTTGAAGAAATTCGATTTTTTCGCTATTTCCAAGTCTAGTTGATATTTAGGCGAAGCTGCTCTTAAGCATGCATACATTGATTCAAATGATGTAATGTTACCTTCTTTTCAGTAGGTTACAAAATTATCTATTAATTGATCATATCAAGGGTTAGACCATTTGGGTTTTGGGGAGGGGTGTGGGTCATTTGGTACAAGCAAGAATGTTTTTTAAACCTTTCATGCATTAGGAAATTTTTCTCGGGATCATGTGTATGCATGGCATTTTTTTCCCTATTTTGACATACTTTTTTCAGCTCATTGAATGTGTATTAATTTTTTATGGCAGTAGTCATGTACATTAACTTTTTTTCTCCACTACAAGTAAGCTTGTAGGATATGTTTTTTTTTGAAAATCACCCACCTAACCTTCCCTCAAAATCCCTCAAAAGTCGAATGGTCCACCCCTAACCTTATATGGCAGTACATGGAATAAGATGTAACTGCATTCCAAGGCAGACAACATAGACCTACAAATAATTTTGTGATTATATATGTAGTTTACTCATTCCTAAATTAGATTTATCTATCTATCTATCTATCTATCTATCTATCTACCTACCTACCTATCTATCTATCTATCTATCTATCTATCTATCTATCTATCTATCTATCTATCTATCTATCTATCTATCTATCTATCTATCTATCTCCAGTTTCAGTTCTAGGTGTATGCACTTAATTGTTCCAAATAAGCAATAAGAATAACTCACTAGCTACATAAGACGAAAAAATTAAGACAAAAAACGAACAAAATAAGTGAACATCATGACAAAGCAGAGTCTGGGACAAACTCTAACTGGAACCAGTCGTCGTCAAGCGGTAGGAATAATGTTATCATTTCTTTGGATCGATTACCTTTATGTAAAGAATAATTCGATTGTTGCCGAATTGTAGTTTCGTTGGAATCCGTAGAATAAACAGATTTCGACAGATTGTTTTAAGTTAGTTTTTGCAATAACTTTCAGTGGATATCAAGTGTCACTGAGAGATATCTGCCTAGAAAGGTATTCAAAATGCACCTCTTTGCATCAAAAAATTAATAGTTTGTCAAAAAAAATCCTGCTTTGTGGTCAATAAAAATACACGTCAACAGCACGCTTTGTGATGCCCATAACGCTGGTAATCGCATTTCCGAGCTTCTAGATTTCAAATTTTTCTGGGGGGGGAGGGGGGGCATGCTCCCCGACCCCCCTAGGGGAAAGGGGCCCTACTGCCCCTTTAGTGGTCACAGCCGCCTATTACACCTTCAGTGGCCGCTTATAACTAATGTTATTGAAACCCCTGCCAATACCTTGCAAATAAGATAGTAGCACCATTGCCATAGTTACATCTTTGATATTTAGCATCCATATCATGGTTAATTGACAGTTGTCGAAGCAAGGTATCCACTGACCAGTATCACGTGACCATATCGCGGGCTCAGACTTAGATGAGAAACCAGAAACTGCAAGGGACCGCATACGATAAACGCTGCGAGACACCAATCTTGACACTTTGTCTCCTTGCGCCCCGAAACACGTGATGTGGCAACGCGTGTTTAGGGGCGCAAGTGAGTTCAAAGTACGGAACTTGATATAGTGCCCGGGTCATTTTGCAGTTGATGTGCGTTGGCTGGCTGGCGTTGTATATCTTCGCTACACAGTGCTGACGAGCCCCGAGAAGGGCGAAACAGCTGTCCATTGTTGCGATCCTACTTTATCGGTTCTTGTCATGTTGGTGTCTCGAAACGTTTTTCACGTAGGGTCAGCCTTGCAGTCTATTGCTTGTCTTCAGACTTAGAGCTCATCAAGGTTGCATGTTTTTTGGTTATATTCTGGAGGAGAAGGAGGAACTGCGTGCAAAGGGTAAATTTCGGCGCAAGTTAAGGTATCATGGTAGGTGGATTGACAGTGTTTGGAAATTGCGCTCTTACGCCGGCGCTTTTGAAGGAAACCCATCAACCTATACATTTTCTGAAAGTTTAATAGTTGTAGAGTACAATCATATCTTTGAAATTTTCTTAAAAGTTTATTGTCGCAGTGATATTAAAAGAAATACCCAGAAACGCTGCTTAGCTTAGACTGGTTCGCTTGCGCGCGTGAATTATCGGAGCGGCGCGATTAACATCGGGACTGTTTTCTCACACATCACCCTCAAAAAGGGTGTCGGCGATTTTCCAAGTGTTTTTTTTTTTCTACACCCTCGTAAAGTTTGATATTTTCAATGCGGACGTTTCCGTGTACTAAAGAGGCCATAACTTTGAAACGAAAGCGAAATTAAACCAAGCCCAACACACTTTCTCGTAGGAGGTATACTGGAACATACCTGCCGATTTTCAGCCAATTCCGTCGGAAGACGCGCATAAACGAACTAAAAATGTTCGTCCTTATATGCAGTTTTATTTTATCGAGAAATAGACGAAAAACCTTTTATGAGATTGGTATGATTAGGTGTTAAAAATCCCTCCCCACTGACAGATGTCGGCATGGGTCAGTTTACCACAACAATGGCTTATGACAACTTGAAATAAACAGGCGTCTCAGTACACTTCTGGCCCGGAAACCCGTCGCTGTGAAATCGTCCGAGGAGCGAGAAATTACGAAGAGCTTTATACAGGTTTGTATTTAAACTGTCGTGATTTCTTTTACTTAGAAGCTTTCGTCGGCGGCATTGGTATTATGTTGCTCAAGTATAGGATTCTTCGTTCTCCAGAATTTTTTGAAACCACGCCTCGTGAAGCCAAAAAGAGGAAATCTCCAGGTCTACTTCGTCTGCATCTAAATCGTCTAAATCTGCGCTTGACTTTCTCGTTGTGGAAGTTTCGGAATCGCGTCCGTTCTCCAGCAATCTCGTGCGACTAGCACTTGTTGTATTTTGTCCTTCAGCTTCATTGGCGGGACTAGTGTCCTCGAGTTCCTTCAATAATTCTTCTTGGTTACAGTGCGACCCACGGTCGCTCACAGCTAAAGATCTTGTTCGACGCTGAACCTGTTGGTTCCACCAGATTTTCGCTTCTTTGGCTTCTTCGAAGACGAAAATGGGCAAGAAGTTTTCTTGCGTTTTCGTCCTGACATAAAGAAAATTTGACAAGAACGATAGCTAACTTCAGATCGAGAACAGTTCGCGTGCACAAATGAAATATCACACCACAATTCGCACCACACTTGCCAACTGGCGGTGAATTTTAATTAGAGGTGTCAACGCGCCGTAAGGGGTTAAGGCTGGTTTCCATATGATCGCAGACGATTGCAGACGATCGCAAAGAGAGTTGTTTCCATATAATCGCAGATGATCGCAAGCGATCGCAGAGCCGACGTTGCATACATTTCGGACAGCGGAACTGTCAAAATTACACGCGCGTTGTGTTGGCGGGAAAATCGCAGCAAACAATATAGCGGACGTCGAGGAGGAAATTTTGCTGCAAACAGATTTATTTCTTCTTTTAGTCAACCTATTTTGAAATTCCCTTGGCACTGCATCTCGCCCCGATTCAGAGGGTAGCGTTTTCAATCGCTTCAGACAACGACCATATGCAGTTCTTATGCTGCGGAATTTGACCTGCCTCAGCCGCCGATAAATTAAATTTCTCCCCGATTTTTTCCCAGCAATTAGCCTTTTCGTTTTTGTCTTTGAAATCTTTACTGTTGCGGTGGTAAACCCACTGATATCGCGCAACTTCCTGCATAAGTTTCTCGTTACTAACGTTACTTTATTCAACGCCAGCCATGTTTACAACAAATATAAGCGGTTGCTTTGTTGCAAAGAAGCGTTGAATCATGGGTCGGGATTCAAAATATCATGGGGTACGTTTCGAAAGCAGATCACAGAACTTTGGTTTCCATATGATCGCACGATCGCAATTGATCGCAGACGATCGCAGAACCTTTTGCGATCTGCGATCCGCGATCCGCGATCGGCTGCGATCATATGAAAACCAGCCTTTAATCAGATTCAAAATTAGTTTTTCTCTGTATCTTAAAAAGTGAAAAAAAGCTTTTTTCCTATTCTTTTTGTAAAATATTTATTTCAGTCCTCTCAATTTGAACAGCAAAAAAAAAAAAAAAAAAAAAAGAGAGATTTTCGCATTTTTCGTAAAAATCCACCTACCACGATACCTTAACCTCTGGCGTGTTGTTGACTTTTCTGCCGACATATTCCTTGCACAATCTTCTCTTAGAAAGTCCGTGATATATTGTGTACGTAATTTCTACAATCTTGGAAAAATTGGTTACGCTATAGTTTGTTAAGATTTAACTGGAAAAAATTGCGAAATCACACGCTAACAATTGATCCTTTTTGTTTGAGTTTCTAATTTTTTTCCAGTATGAACCAAGAGCTCCGCTTTTAGGCTTGGCTAAATCTGTGGTTGGGTGACAAGAGAAGCCTGAGAACGAAGTTGATATGATATCCTCGTGATTTGCAAAGCGCGGGAAGACTGAAGCTGGCGAAAGCAGTTTTTACTACTCTCGAACAATCAATCGACTGCATTAAGTCACATGAGTCAAAAGTGAGGTTTATTAGCATGCCAGTTGTATGCGATCGCTGTTTTTTCGCCAAATGAATACACTTTCCTTTTTTCAAAGATGTCTTCCCTCTTCAGATCGGAGGAAATGACATTGGCCCAACTCTTTCTTCAAGCTGAGGCAGCTTATTCTTGTGTCAGCGAGCTCGGACAGCTAGTAAACAAAATTCTCCTGTTCGAAACCGACTTGGAAACCAATTGCAATCGCTATTATGTCTGACACTGAACCAATGTTTTGCCTTCTCTCTCCTCTTTCTGTTAGGATCTTGCGCAATTTCGTGATGTAAGTATTGCATTTTTCGTCTTTTCGCCATTTCTTTCTTAGTCGACTTGAATTATGAAGCTTCAGCATTAAAGTTAAGACTTAAGCTTACATGTAGCTCTTATGAACCGAGCAGGAGGTCTACAGGTTTGGGAGAATCTTGCCCGAAGACCGTCTGTACACACGACCGAGGTCAAGATTCTCCCATACAGACCGACTAAGCTCGGTTAATAAGATGTTTATTATATGGCAAACAAGAACCGTTTCATTCGTTTAATGCAACTGGGTTGTACTAGCTGACATTTTGCTTGCGAACGGCGATGAGCTGAAAATAATTCTGCCAAAGTTTGCTCGAGGATACCTAAACTTCGAGCCAGGATCCAAGCCAGGATCCGAGCCAGGATTCGAGCCAAGATTCGAACCAGGCTCCGAGCCAGGTTTCGAGCCAGGATTCGAGCCAGGATTCGAGCCAGGATTCGAGCCAGGATTCAAGCCAGGATCCGAGCCAGGATTCAAGCCAGGATTCGAGCCAGGATTTGAGCTAAGAACCGAGCAGGATTAGTTAGGCCCAGTTCAGACGCCAAACTTTTCATGAGCCGAACCTAAAACGTTGAATTAAGTACATGAAATGTTCGGCGTCTGAATCAGTTGAAAACGACTATTTGAATTTGGAACGGCTCAGCAGTTCTTCCCGCCTAGCTCAGCCGGGAATTTCGGCTTTGGGACGGCTTTGATTCAGACGTCGAACTTTTCATGTGCCGAACCTAATGCATACACCTTGCCTGAAAACCGCTGATGTTTCGATGTGTTTTGGCTCAAACTAAATTAAGTTCGGCGAATTAAGTTCGACGTCTGAATCAACAGGCGTACTTTTGATAATTTGGGTCGGTCCAAATTCGAATTAAGTTCGGCTCATGAAAAGTTTGGCGTCTGAACTGGGCCTTAGGATGAACTTTCTACGACATGTCGCGTGACCTGGTTTCCTTGTTTGCGTTACCCCTTTTGTCTCATCACAAGTCGTGCAGAGTAACGCGTAGGAAGTGTTATATTCTGTTGTGCTGTTTGTGCAAGTGTTACGCCACATACATTACACATATACAGAAATCTGAAAATTTGAGCACAAACCACAGTCCGCTCGTTTGGGACAAGTACATTTTACTCCCAGGCAAGTGACTTTGCCTCACGGACAAGAGACGGCCTGCAAACCATCCACCGACTAAATTTTTGATAACAATTTGTAAACAAGGAGTAAATGTTAGGCACATGGGTATAATCAAGTGTTTGGACAAAGCTTGCCAAAAGTAACAAATTATAGCGTTGTTTTGTTGATTACGTTATGTGCAGTGGTGACCTAATGAGTGATCAAAATCTGCCCCGATCAAATTTCTTTCTACGACTAAATATAGCCGTGTTTGGCATGAAAACGCCCTGTTTATCTCTTAAATGTCAAGATTTTTTGCACTGTATAAAATCAAACTCGACATCAATGTATCAAAGCTCTAGAAACTATACGCAAAGAGAAACCGTATACATTCCTACAGCAAAAACAATCGAAGCCCTTGTCAGCATTTTTAATGAACAAATCCAACTATTCGAATCCCTGTGGTGATTAAGTCAAGGTTTCTGGTAGAAATACACTTGGACGCCGCCAAAGTGAAATGTGTTAGTATTATCAAAAAGAAATTCACTAGTAAATCTACTAAGTTATCAAAAAACTTTCAGTGTTCCTGGATGTTCACGTAAAATAGTTTTTCATTCAAACGAAGATTTTCTCTCGCCTGAAACTACTTTTCATTTACCTAGTAAATAAAAAAGTATATATACGCTCGCCGGCTTTACAAATTCAACACTGTGCCTGCGCCCTGTGGCTCAGATCCTAGCTCAAAACCTAGCTCGGATCCTAGCTCAAATCCTGGCTCGAATCCTGGCTCGGATCCTAGCTCAAATCCTAGCTCGGATCCTAGCTCGGATCCTAGCTCGGATCCTAGCTCGGATCCTGGCTCGGATCCTGGCTCGAATCCTGGCTCGGATCCTGGCTTTATTCTTAGTTTATCTCAGTTTGCTCGTCTTCTTTACTTTTTTTCTCATCAGGCTTTTTGGCACTTCCATAGATAAATATATTTAGAAGATAATAGCCAATATTTTTGTAGTTTCGCTTGCAACTTTTTCACCGCAAAACATTACCGGGCTAGAAGGTAAAATCAAGATTGAAAGAGATGTTTGAAAGAAATATTTGGCACAAACAGCACAACAGAATATAACACTTCCTACGCATTACTCTGCACGACTTGTGATGAGACAAAAGGGGTAACGCAAACAAGGAAACCAGGTCACGCGACATGTCGTACAAAGCTCATTTTAACTAATCCTGATCGGTTCTTAGCTCAAATCCCGGCTCGAATCCTGGCTTGAATCCTGGCTCGGATCCTGGCTTGAATCCTGGCTCGAATCCTGGCTCGAAACCTGGCTCGGATCCTGGTTCGAATCTTGGCTCGAATCCTGGCTCGAAACCTGGCTCGGAGCCTGGTTCGAATCTTGGCTCGAATCCTGGCTCGAATCCTGGCTCGGATCCTGGCTCGGATCCTGGCTCGAAGTTTAGGTATCCTTGAGCAAACTTTGGCAGAATTATTTTCAGCTCATCGCCGTTCGCAAGCAAAATGTCAGCTAGTACAACCCAGTTGTATTAAACGAATGAAACTGTTCTTGTTTGCCATATAATAAACATCTTATTAACCGAGCTAAGTCGGTCTGTAGGGGAGAATCTTGACCTCGGTCGTGTGTACAGACCTCACTGCCTTCGGTTAATACTCACAACCTCAGTCAAGATTCTCCCATACAGACCTCGTGCTCGGTTAATAAGAGCTAAATAATAAAATGAATTTTTAAACAGAATAAACTTATCAGTACAAGTTGATTGTTATCAAAGGGGTCCTGTAAAACTTAAAAGGTAAAAATAAATCTAATAAATTATATATAAAAAAAACTACATTAGTAAAAAGTACATATAGAAATTGCATTTAAAAATTACCAATAAAAACTACAAATAAAGTAGTAGTTCATATTTCTAACCTCTAATGACAAACTATAATGTTATAAATTGTCAAACACCTAAAAAGGAAAAACTTTTTTTGGCCAAACTCCAGTTTCATTTTGGTAGTTCAACTGATGAAAGTCTGTTCCTTGTGTTGAAATTGTGATTTTTCCTCACAAAATAATTTTTAAAAGTGTACATATATTGCCACGTAGGAAGTCAAAAACACAAAAACTTATTAAATACTCTTGTCTCCTCCAAATAATGGAGCTTAAGCCTATGCTCTGAAACTTACCGTTGTGCTAGCGTTTATTGTTTGAACAATCTGGGAATAAATTAGTAAAACAGTGAAATTTCTGACTTGAAAGCTAACACCGTTATTGTTGTAAATTGAAACTGTATAAATAGTAAATATGACTTGTTTTCATTCACCAGCTGAATCCAGGTGTGAATGCCTTTCAGCGCAAATTTGTAAAAGAAGTTAGACGATGCGAGGAGATGGAGAGAAAATTAAGTAAGCTTATTGAAAAGCATGAGATGCATTTTGGTGAAAGAGTATAATGCATGTTGTTAGCTTAAAAAGCTATCCCAACAGAAAAGATTCCATGAGAATTCAACATCTCTATCTTTAGTTTATAACTTAAGAGTATGTGCAGGGTAGGTTCAAAATGTAGACCGCCCCCCTCCTCATCTGGACTCCCTTTCTGGATCCCATCTGCACCCTTTCTGGACTCCACTCTTGACAACCCCCCCCCCCCCCCCTCACGCCTGGACCCCAACTGGGAAATTTTGTGCTGGGACTGGTTACCCTGCAGGGAATAGTGATACTCTTAGTTTTCAGTTAGTACATGATTTGACCTCTGCTGAAGACTACTAGTTGTTGGTATGTATATGTAAATATTGAACTACCATGAGCCTGGCCGTATTGGAGGAATATTGGTGGAGTTCTTTTTATTTCAGGTTTATACATGTAGACCAAGCCACAGGCGAACTAGGTCCATAAACCTGCAGAAATTAAAGAATGAGACCAATATTTTCCAATACGGACTTCAAATAAGTATTTATTATATAATGGCCCTTTTTAATCTGCTGCTAAATTGATGTGTCTCCGCGATCTACTCTCTGTAAACGTGTGTGGAAGGTAAGCATTTACACTGTATTTATTCATTTCTCACATCACTTTAGTGAACACTAATTTTCTAACTGAAATTGTCCTCCAAACATGAAGGTAAATTAAAAGATCACTCCTTAACAAAATTTTTTTTATTTTGTGCAAATTATGAATTGAAAAAGAATTGAAAAAGCAATTTGCTGAAATTAATTCATGAGTTCAAAATTAAACTGGCTTAACAGGCCAATCAGTTTCAATGCACCACACTTGTGACATCATCGACTGACAAACATTTTTTGCTTGACTCTGAAGATTGCCACCACTCATGCAGGGTATCGAAATGTCAGACACCAACAACCTTTTTTCCAGAACCTGACACGACCCTAACCCAAACAATCATGCTATACATCAAACTCTTTTAAAAGTAGTCTGTAAGTTTCTATGTGTATGTACAATGTCCTGATGTAAGATAATGTTTATTTTGATAGGGTTTCTAGACAAGGAAATTGAGAAGGCTGATATTTATGTTTACAACACTGAAGAAAATCCAGGAGCTCCCCAGCCACGAGAAATGATTGATCTTGAGGTTGGTATGTACACATGCATGCAAGGTCACCTAGCTCAGTTCTTGATAATGCAGGTGGAGCAGAGGGTGACTCATTTTGCCATTAAACCATACAGAGTATGTAGATATGAAGCAATACTGTCGGTAGCTCCAATGTTTTGTTAATCACTTCAGGTATGATTGCAGACCTACAGCTGTACATTTGACTGGACAGAAATCAGTCCTAACATCATGGTTATAAAGTATGCAGTATGTTTACATTAATTATATTCCCAGGTGGTTTTGTCTTTTAGGCTGAGTTTGAGCAGCTTGAAAGTGAAATGAAAGACATTAATACGAATTATGAAGCACTCATGACAAGAGTTTTGGAGCTGAACGAACTCAAACATATCCTGAGCAAGACAAATACTTTCTTTAACTCTAGTATTTATCATGCATACTGCAGTTATTATAGCTGATTGAAGGTATGCTGTCAGAATTTCCAAACTTAATGTAACACTCTTCAAATGTCAGTGCCTTCAAAGTTGAATTTGATTCGGCACCTACTAGATGTTTTCCAAAGCTAGTACACGAACACGAGCTAAAAATTTTAATTAAGCAATGACATTTTTCTCTTTTCAACCAGATTAGATTTCTTATCAGATTTTTTTATTAGCTTTTGGGTTGCGCCTCGCATGGGATATACTTTTCCTGTTCACACAATCCCTTTTGGTCTTTTCATTTCTACTATTGATTTTCTCAATTTAACTATATAATTATGTAACTATATTAAATAACTTATGAGACCTGAATAAAGTTGATAGGCTAAGACTTGTAATAAGCCTGTGTCAGGCCATGCCAAGTGGTCCAATTACCCCCAGAGCTTATCCTGGTTTCCATAAAATTGGCGTGAAATACCTAGGAGTATTTCTACTCCCCCTAGTCCATTGTGGGGTTACCCCCAGCATTAAATTCCCTGGAACCCATTTAAATTACACCTGGGTGGAGAGAGTTACTGTTATCCTCTGAGCAAGCCCTTCTTTCTATTCCCACGTAGAGTCTGCTAGCAGGCTAAGGTACTGTGAATTAAAGTAAAATATCTTGGCAGCCCAAGAACACAATGCAATGACCGCAGCCAGGGCTTGAACCCAGACCTCTCAACTCAGAGCCCTGGCAACGCACTGAATATTTTAGGTCACAAGCAGCTTCTCCTATTAACATGATATGACCACCTTACTTTCTATTACAGTCATTTTTTGTTCCTTTTCACACTTAAATTATTCAATGAAATGTAAGACATAATAATAATGTGTCTTAATTTTGTTGCATAATTGAATTAATTTATTTTATAAGTGCCTCATCTACATTATTAATGTTAAGGCCTCACCTTGAGGTAGCCTTAAAATGTGTGTTGTTACGCCGTGCATAGGTTTTCATTTGGTAACTTTGATTAGGCGGAACTACTTGTACATATACATGAGCATAATCAGCAACAGATCTATGAGCCACCAGGAGCTGATGATATGGAGCTGCAGCTCTTAGGAGATGAGCCAAGATTGGGGTGTGTTTTTAAGATTGTTACAAGTTTCACCTCTTAGAAGATATTAAAAGTGACCCAAATTCCCTGAATGTTGGTCATAGACAGATTCGAGTGAATGATTATTCACAGACTTGAAAGTTACAATTATGTAGACTTGCACATTGTTAAAAACGGATAATTTAATAAAATAATATAAATGTGAAATGCCTTTCATATAAAATGGTTTTAAAAGGTGTCAGAGAAAACAATTTACGCCTGTCAGGCAGTTCATTTCAGAAAAGAATTTTAATGTACTAAAATAAATTTGCATTCACATTTACCAACATGTGGATGACTGACATTACATGGAAAGTTTTATTTATTAGTATTTATTTATTTAGTCCATCATCTTTTATTATAAATAATTTATTAATTTAAATATCTGTAAAATTACTTAGTAACAGTCTTTTCTACATATATATGCTCCTCGTAGATTTGTGACAGGAGTGATCATTCGTGAACGAGTGCCTTCATTTGAGCATCTTCTGTGGCGTGCCTGTCGTGGTAATGTGTTCTTTAAGCAGGCAGAGATTGAGACTCCACTTGAAGACCCAAGTACCGGTGACCACGTCAATAAGTGTGTCTTCATTATTTTCTTTCAAGGCGATCAGCTCAAAAGCATAGTGATGAAGATTTGTGAGGGGTAAGAAAAAGATTTTTATTTTATTTTTGTTTGCCTCAGTGATGGTACATGTATCTGAGTTATTTTGATTTAAGATTTCAGGATTTTATATTTGGATTTGGATTTCTGGGCAAATGCGATCCTTAGCAATCAGTTGGAAAAACGTATTCCAGCTTTGACTCATGGATAAATACAAATTATCTCTGCTTGTGGTTTGGTTTCTGAACATGATGTCTTGAGCTTAATTTGTTAATTCTAATGGCTTTACATTGACCACCCTGTGTACTCTATGCATACATGTAATTTTCAAAATCTCACCCTTGAATAAGAGCTGCTGTCATGACAGCTAAGCATTGCACTCAACAAAAGTGCCACAATCCTAAACATTTGATTTGTACATATTCAAAATAACTTGAGCTCTAAACTGCTTCTATAAAACTGGTGCTTATACAAAGACTCTTGACTATTTTCCTAATATACAGTTAATTATGTCTTATATGGAAAAAAGTGAAAAAAAATGGTGAGTTTTTAGTATGAGCTGTCCTCAAATTTATTGTAAGTGATCAGAAGCCCCCCAAATGAGTATGACATCAACCTTTGAGAAATTTGATAATTAAGGTCAGCAGTGCTTTTTGAAATAAATATATGCAGTAGTTGCCAATCATGAAATGTTAAAAAAGAAGACTGCTACGGATCATGCTACCTATTTCTTTTTCAGATATCGGGCTGTACTTTATCCCTGTCCAGACACTGCTGCAGAAAGGCAGGAAATGGCCATTGGAGTAAATACAAGGATTGAGAATATTCAAACAGTGAGTGCTTTGTTCTAGATTTAAGCCTTGTAACTCAAGACCTGCACTTGAATAGTAGCTGTAGGTAAAAGGTAATTAAAAGTCTTTATATGAGCCAAGTGGCCTATCAGGACCTCATCAGGCCGGTGCTTATTCTGGTTTCAGTAGTATGAAACAAATGAGAGTATTTCTTCCCCTGGATGGGATACTCCATTGCAGAGTTTTCCCAGCATGAGGTTCACGGGTATCTATTAAATATACACCTGGGTGCAGAGAGGCATTGTGAGAGTGAAGTGTCAGTTGCCCAAGAACACTAAGCACTATTACTAATGACTGGTCCTAGGGGAAACAGTGAATTTTGTTTCCAGCTGAGACCTTCAGTGTTCCCCGAGGCGAGGTTATTTGAGTTGGGAGGTATAACAAAATAAAATGTCCCTGGCCAGGCCTCGAACCCAGACTACTCGATCCAGAGGCGAGTGCACTAATCATGAGGCTACCACACCTCCGCACAGAGTAGCTTAGCAGTGTTTTATTGTGCACACAGAAAAGCACATCGAATGGGGTATTCTACCACTGTGCAATTGAAAGGATTTAAATATTAAATTGAATATTGATTTAATAATTATTTTCTCTGTTGATTATTTTTAATTTTCTTAGGTACTGAACGAGACATGTGACCATCGTCAGCAGTTGTTGGTGACTGTAGCCAAGAACATTAAACAGTGGTTCATAAAGGTAACAAAATTCAATGATCTGGATATTCAGATATTGAAAGCAAACCAGAAGAGATTGCAAATTGGCAGGCATTGAGAGGTAAAATACAGTCAACTCTCTACTAACTGACAGCTTTCCAATGACGATTCCTCCCCTGAGTGGCTGCATGCTCTTCTAAAGTGGATCAACCCTCCCTGCATGCATATGTAACACCCTGGGGCCAAACAGCCTTAAAAATGGTCATTTAGGGCAAGTTTGTGTTCTTTGCACATTTTACCAAACTTTGCACACTGCCTTGGATCGTTGTCTTGATCATTTCAAGTGTAACAAAATGTCAAAATGTCATATTGTGATGACATATTTGATGAGATCACAATTAAACACGTTATACAAATTTTCTAATTTCAAACCACCAATACATCATTTAAAAGAGCACGACTAGGGGACTATTATACTGAAAACCGTTCCTCACTATGACAAATATTTCTCGAGTTATAGCAATTTAAAGAAATTTCAGTGTCCCTCAGAACCATACTGTTCTTCTAAAATCAACCCCCTTGATTTTTTTTTTCTTCAGTTTTCTTTGATGAGCGTTGAGAATTTGGTAATATAGAGTACTTAGTGCTGCTAAAAATCATATCATCTTAGATTTTTTAGTCTTGACTTCTTAAACAAGTTTTTGCTGTTTGAATAATTGATGACGTCACTTCTAATGATGTCACAAATACGTTTTGAGGTGCTTAGAAGAGCAGGAAAAACATTGATGGCGATTTTTTCGGATTACATGTGTTCTACTCGTGTAGTACAGTAAATATGCAACATAAGTGAGATTGGTAACAGGAAAACACAGTCACCTTCAATTTGAAAATATTTATCGAGGGGCAGTCACTGTTTTTGGGCTGAGCATCCTTTAAAATTTAAAGTGTCATATCTCCTTTAATTTTTGAGATATGGACAAGTGGTTTTCAGCTTTTAACTACTCTTGCTGTGCTCTTTCTAAAGAAGTACAAAAAAAAGTTGGAATTTAAAAAACTTTTAATCAAGGTTATGGAATGACGTCATTAACAGTGGCATCATCATTTGATATTTGCTGTCAATTTTGTTGTCAAAAAAAATGGACATTTGTCCTCTATTCACTTGCCAAGTTTTGCGACGAGATATTTACTACACTTGAGGTTATACTGAAATAACCAAAATTTGCGACACCTTAATGACTGTTTTCAGGGCGGTTTGGCCCCAGCATGAATTGAAACAAAATAATGACACAACTGTTTAGTTGTGGAATCAGCTTATCAACAGACTTCTCCTTCGTGGATTGACTTTGTCACAGTCCCAGTAATTACACGTGATTGAATGCTTTCTATTATAGTCGATATAAGTGCATCTACTTGTAGAGGAATTGGTGAATGGTCCTTCAAAAACCATCTCCCAAAACTGAAAAGTTTGGTCTAATTTCACATGTCTAACAGTCTCAATTTTTTTCACAAATCTGTCATATGGAGTCTTGATTTTTTGCAAGGCTAAGAAAACCTCAAAGTCCTAATTTGTTTGTTTGGTTTTATAAATGACGTCTGAAGGTCTTAGAGTGTGAACGTCTCGTGGTCGCATTTAAAAAAAGCTTTGAAGTCTCAGTCCCACAATTTAAGAAGTCAGAATGTCTCAGGCTAACAAAGAAACATGCTGCCTATAACCCTGTTGTTGTTATGAAAGTCAACATGTGACGGTTGCCATTTGATCAAACTTTAATGAATGCACAGCTCTTCACAGGAATAGTTCAATAGGCTTAACCCATTGGTGGTAGTGATTTTCTTTTGTTACTGAAACAATCGTTTTTTGTTTAAATTTGCATTTAAAGCTTTTTCTATTATTCCTTTACTTTACTTGAACGTTACACTACCGTCAGAGACTATAGTACAACTACGTACATGACTTGAACAGAACATGACTTCTTTTACTATATATTAAGGTAAAAAAGATCAAGGCCATTTATCACACCATGAACATGTTCAACCTGGATGTGACTCAGAAATGTCTTATTGCTGAGTGTTGGTGTCCAGTTAGTGACTTGGATAAGGTTCAGCAGGCACTGCGGCGTGGCACAGAGCGCAGTGGTGCTGCTATACCATCCATTCTGAATCGCATGTCAGCCCATCAAGAGCCACCAACCTTTAACAGGACGAACAAGTTTACTCAGGGGTTTCAAGCCATTGTGGATGCCTATGGAGTGGCCAAATACCAAGAAGTTAATCCAGGTATTTTGCATTGTTTGTTATTCTTTCATTTGCATGAATTGCATGTACCAGCCCAAATCATTATCTCCATGGGCATTTACATTTTACCAGTATTTTCTTTTTCACTCTTTGGTAACAGGAATAAAAGTGCATCCTAATAAGCCTTTCAAATAATACTTCAAAGTTTGGCCATCATTTTTCTCCATCTTACCCAAACTATATGCCATGGTTTTTGCGAAAAGAATCTGAAATAATGGTGTCAACTGACATGTTCATTTGCTGATAATGTCCTTTATTCAAATTGAAATCCTAAAGGTCAACATGTGTATATATTGTATACAAGTATTTAAAACTAACCTGAAATTGTTGACTTTTCTTTACACCAGCTCTGTTTACCATCATCACTTTTCCATTCCTGTTTGCGGTCATGTTTGGTGACTGTGGTCATGGGTTAATCATGTTTCTGTTTGCATTGTGGTTGGTGCTTAAAGAAAAGAAACTAGAGAATTACAAAGGAGGAGAGGTAAGGTCGCATGTCTTGACCTCAACAGAGCAGCACAATTTTTCATGCATATTAAGCCAAATATTCAAATTCTAACAGAAATTTTAACCACAAGGTGTTGTTCAAGAAAGTATCCATACCCTCCCATGGGGGGCGGGGGGGCGGAGGGGCTTTGGTTTGAACCCCTCTCCCATCCCTCTGGAAATTTGACGTTTGGTTCATAGTTACTTAAATAAAATTCTGGCTATTTGAGATACCCTCCTCTGTGCTACAGGAATTTCCAATAACCTTCCTTGGGATGAGGGAGGTACTATGGATATTTTCTAGAACCACACTTACGTGTTTCTGCCGCTTTAAAAACTAAAGTAGATGAGCAAATACATGTATAGCTGCAAAGTATTTCAACACAACCATGAACATGTGGTGACTGATAACGTTGTCTCTCATTTTTCACTATTTGTTCACCCAACAGGCCAAATAAGATTGTCTTTTAAGTTTGCAGTGTACAAATTTCAGTCAGTTTTAAAGATGGCAACATTTTGCCTCAACTTTTAATTTGCACTTTCGAATACAAACATTTCTGCATGTATTGTTTTCAATCAATGAATGTACTAAAACATAAACTAAAGATAGAAATAGGAAATCAAATTGAAATTTTCCATTACATGGGGGATTGACAATTTTTTGTAAAATTTTCTTTTATTGTTACTAAAATTGAGATCCAAAAATATTATTTCTCACGTCAGATGTTTGAGACCATGTTTGCGGGCCGCTATATAATTCTGTTGATGGGGCTGTTTTCAATCTATACTGGCCTTATATACAATGACTGCTTTTCAAAGTCATTCAACATCTTTGGCACTGCATGGGATCTTAGTGTAGATTGGGATGGCATCAGGTATGTTCAAAATTATAAATAATTTACCACATTTTCTTCATTTATCACCCCTGGCGTCCATTTCAAACTTGGTGTTGGAGACCCGCGTTTATTGATGCTTGTTCATATTTGAACCTGATATTTAGCACTTTACATGTGCCTTAAACTTCCTGCCCAGCTTATTGCTCCTTGCAGAATATATAATGCTTGAGGAGCTAATATTGGAAACGCAGCATGTTATGGGAAAAAATATGGTAATGTGCTAGTTGTAAGCGATGAGGGGCTTAAGTCCTCAAGACTTTAAATTATTATTTAGTTTGAGTGACTTTTAAAATTACAATTGTTCTTTAGTAAAAAGACCCTTGACTCGCATGGTAATACATCCAAAATAATCATGGTCGACCCAAATAAGACCTACCGTGGAATTCCTTACTTCTTTGGTATTGATCCGGTAAGTTCCTGTGTTATGCTTCCTGTACATGATTATTATTATGGAAGATGATGTCAGTCTAATACACAGACTGTGGACTGCAGACCATGACTTAGTGAATATAAGACACAGACTGCGGTATATATAATAACGTGGGCTATACCAGAAAAACAGATTATGGACTGGGTACAGACAACAAAAAGTACCTAGGTATTAAATGTGGACCAAAGATTACTTACAGACTGCATGCATGTGTAAACGCAGAGTTAGTAAAACCAGGCAACCTGAGATGTACAGTGTATTCTAACACAGGTTGCTTCAGTACAGATCAAGGGAGACTGGAAATTCACAGTGAAAACATGCTGATCTTGTAGATAATCTGATCTTATTAGAGACTAGATACACTATATAATCTAGGCAAGATTTGTGGAATCTTATAAGCTTAAGCAGCACTGAAATGTATTAGGAGAAAAACAGAGGACACTTGGTTTGTTAATTTCTTGTTTAGAATTATGCTGACCACCACAATGTGCTGTTTTGTCTGGTTTCTTTCCCAGATTTGGCAGGAAGCTGTGAACAAGCTCACCTTCACCGACTCTTTCAAAATGAAGATGTCTATCGTGTTTGGTGTCGCACATATGATGTTTGGTGTTTGCTTGAGTTTCTTTAACCACAGGTGATTATAGGCTGTCATCTTCTACATTTATAAGAAGGGTACTCTTTACTACTAACAGTACAGTACCAATAACTTAGTCCCTCTGAGAGGTATGCCAGCTGTGTAACTTACCAAAAAATACACCTGACTGTGTACAGGTAACTTAGATGTCGAATCACAAAATTAATTTAAATCAATTTCTTTTTAAATATTCAAAAATTATAATTTTGTAAAAATAAAGCATCATCATCTTCATGACCACAGCCCTTGAGAAAGCATGTTACATTTCACAGTGTTTTCCATAAGCACTAGAAAACAAATCGCGAAAAAAGGTCAGAAAAATTGCCGACTAGTAGTCCTGAGTGTGCTAATAATGGTGATGTATTGTTTCAGACACTTCAAGAAGCCTCTTGATATTGTAGCAGAGTTTATACCTCAGGTATGTGTTGTGGACAACCAATATTCTGCAGAATCTCTTCAACTGAACATCATCATGTTTGGTGAAAATTTTGCTTGCCTTGGATTTTCACACAAGTGAATCAATGCAGGGCATTTGGTTAATTAAACATTACCAGACGGAAGTTATTAAGAAACAATGAAACTTTTCATGGTCAAAAACTGACTGAGCCATTTTATGTTCTTACTTCGGAAGGTGTTCTACAAAGCAATGTTCTTCGTGGTAGCATTCAGCCCACTATTAGAATAATATGTGGTGCAATGTAATTAAGACAAAGTTTTCAAACCTTGAGACCAGTCCTAATTACGTGAACTGAGTGCAGTTGGTGTGTCACCTGCAGTCATGACAGAGATAGCATTTAGAGCTCTTGCAGTGATTCCTTGAGTTTAAAATGCAGTTGTTCCAGGGGATAGGTGTGTGCCACAAAGGGTCTTAATCCCTCACCCAAATTAAGAATGAAGCAAATATAAAACAAAAACTAAGAATAGCTTGAATGGGTCAACTTTATTTCATTTCTGTAACATTGGAAGTTAACGGATACTGTAATGATTCAATTTAGCACCCTCCTTCCAATAAGTGCCCCTATTTGAATAAGCGTCCCCCTTTGAATGTGTTTCGAAGGACTAGCATCCAGTCCAGGATGGATTAGCATTCCATCCAGGGGGGAGAAGAAATACTCGTAGTCACTTCATGCTACAGAAACCGGGATAAGCTCTGGCCTGATGAGCCACTTCGTGCGTATGCAGACTTAGCCCTTTTTTTAATGTGTTTTTATTCATAAGGGCCCCTATTCCGATAAGAGCCCCCATTCTAATATAGTTATAATATTACAGTGCTGTGAGAGCACGTATCAACGAAGGTTCATCTTCCTTATTGCTCACATAAGTAATGCCACATTACAAAAACAGTGGTCTTCGTCTGAGTTTCTTGAGTATTATGTCCATGTGAGTGCATAATTTCCTCAAATGAATGATCTCTTCCTCAATTTTTTTTGTCAATTGCTCAGCTGGTCATTCTGGCCAGGAAGGATCCAGGGACAACAAGTCCATTTTCCAGTCTTCTTGATTCTTGAACATTCAGTTGTTTCTCAAAAAGAAATAAGCGCCCTGTCTCGAATAAGCACCCTCCCTTGAGATACCAAAAGTAAATAAGCGCCCCAGTTTGCTACATTGAATCATTAACGGTAGTTCAGTTTTCACAGATCATTTGTTTTTCATTTAGCTGGGCATTTACACACTGCAATTTTAGCTGATACAATTTAGGTACCCTATCTAAGGATCACACCAGGAGCACAATGCCAACAGGGGCAAAAGTCTTGCCACCAAGCAAAGTCCCCTCACCACGAAACGAAGTCTCCTCGCCCTGAAATTACCAACAGTCTAATAACATTAAAATTGTTTAGTTGTATAACTCACATAGCTTGTGTAAAGTTGAAGTTGTTTGATCATTTAGCCGAAGCTTTTTATGAAACTCTTATGTAAGTTTAACTGCAAATGCAACAGCAACACAGTCAGTTCTCAAAGAAATATACATGTAGTCGAATTCTAGAAAGCTCTGTTTCCTCGTTAGACATAGTATCACTTCACTGACAACAGGTTGACATCGAAATTTGCAAACAGAGAAGGCAACAAACTTACGAGTCAATTGACATTGTAGTCGCTCGGACTGCTAATACACCTGAACTACTTTACTCTAGTTTATCTTTCTCTTGGTGCTTGATGGCGAGGAGACTTCTCTAGGTGGCAAGTTCATTGGCGGCGAGATTCCCTGGTGGCGAGGTGACGGATACCGCAAAAATGATACCCTACTTAAGGTGCCGAACACAGTTTTTGATATCTTTGTTTCATTCACCTTTTTCTCTAAAACCTTGGATCCCTCAGTCGCCAAAAATGGCAGCAAGCATGTTAACAACACGAACTTTGGTTTTTTGATGGTCAAGCTGATGTATGTGCCATTGCCATGGCAAATGAATAAATATAAACAGGCCTTTAAAATCGGTTTTGTTTATTTTTGTAGAAAATCTAGTCATTAGATTTTCTTCATAATTTGCATGTAACAAGCTTGTAATGATTCTCACAAGTTAACACCATTTTGCTAATAATTTAACAGAGAGATCTTCAATTATCCCTTATTTGAGGTTCACTGGAATATCTAGAATTTCCTTTGTCAAAGTTCAGTTATTTTCAAAACTCCAGTTACTTATTTCCTGAAGTATTTTCATGCCAAATTTCGTGAAATTCTAACGAGTGGTTCTCGAGAAATAGGCGTATTTCCGAGAGTACAATTTTTCATCCAATCGCAATTTTTTGACTTACTTAACACATGCGCTGCATTTAACTGGGTTCTTTCGGCAACAGAGAAAAAGCTGAGAATTGCTGAGTTCTTTGAATCATTACCTTTTCTACCATATCTTTGTAATAAAAGGCTAAAGCCATCAATGCACTGCGTTCAGTTATAGAGAAAAATAGCACAGATAGTGCGGGTGTTGAGTAAATAAAATGATTGCTATATTGATGGCATGTTTGTTTTTTTGCTATCCTTGTGCACGCACTGAATTGCATCAGCAAAAGCGTGTGCGAAAACTGTGTTCGGCCACCTTAAGGATTGAGAACCTCAAAAATGCTACCCTACTCAACTGCACATACCTATCTAGGCCATATATGGGAATATCTGCCCATCCTAGGGCAGTTGTCAGTAGAAGCTGTATTTTTCCAGGTCAGTTCACTTTCTCAAACTGCACTGTAGCAAAAGAGGGGAGTGCAGTCTTTCAGTGTTTCTTAATGTAAGCTATAGATTCATATCTCAGCAGCTTGTTCCTTTCTTTCAGGTTCTGTTTTTGTTTTGCATCTTTGGTTACCTGGTCATTTTGATATTCTACAAGTGGATTGTCATCAATGTCAATTCACCAAATGTAACTGTACATGAAGCTGTATAGTTAAAATTGTCCATGTTGTAATCCATTTCCATCTGTATTCTAACTTATTTTAAACTAGTAGCTAATGGTACTCATTTATCCCCTGCCCCTCCCCCTTCCACCGCGTCCTCTGGGTTAACAGGTCTCCAGCTAGGTAGCTTGAACTCAGAACTCTCAATATGGAATCCAATGCACTCAAACAGTAGGGCTCCCCCATAAAATAGGAGTCTGACACAATATGTCTGGAGAGCTATGTAGTGTTAAAATTTCTGCACATTTTAGGTACCTTCATGGCCCTCTTCACATGCCTATGAATTAACTATCTAGCAGCACGAGCATGCAATAGGTGTGAAGGGCTATGAGGTGTATCCCTCTGCATACATTGCATCCCTGCACAGCTGTCTGAATGTATGTATTGCATGCATTCCATCAATTATCTGCCAGCATAGGCCTTTGATAGTTATGTAGCTTTATGTGCCTGTGATTAATGCTAGATAATTGTGCAAATTATCTTTTCAGCTTCTGAAAGTCAAACTATTAATGGAGATGAAAATATAACTTTCTCTTAATAATTAAACATTTTTTCTGTTTTATTTAAGCAAGCCAGTTTACTGTTGGCACTCATCAACATGTTCCTTAAGTTTGGATCAAAAATCGAGGACCCTGACTTGCTTTAGACAGGACAGGTAGGCAATATTATTCTTACTTCACATGTTCTTATATATTCACGTTATTTGCTATTGAGTGAAATTTATACTGAGATCAAAAACCCCAAGAAACTTTGAGTTGTGATGCAGGGTTTTAATTACTGTGCACGCATCTTTTGTCTCTGTTTTTTCAACAGGATATCATACAGCCATTGCTTGTAGTGATAACAGTGTTGTGTGTACCATGGATGCTCTTACTGAAACCTTTCTACCTCCGACACCAACACAACATGAAAAAGCAAGGGGTAAGAGGAGTGCTTGGCCAGTTGTTGACATTATACTTTTGGTTGTTAGGTTATCCTATACTTGTGACTGCCCTTTATTGTACAAAAGTATGAAATTTTATGTTCATTTACTAAAGAAATCTTGGCTACATAATAAGGTTAATTCCTTAGCATTGTAGACCATATTTCAATTTGTACCAAACATTTACGTGATTGGCCAATTAAACTTCTGTCTGAGCACCAAACCATAAAGAAGTTTTTGCATCACAATATTGCCTAGAAATAGTATGATTAACTAAACTAGCCAAAAATACTTTACTCTAGTTTGTTCAGCACTGTGATCCAACCCACTCTTGCCAAAGTAGAAGTAGACGTGGACACAGTTCCATGCAATATCAGTAACCTCTCCGTGGAAGGTCACTGGAAATTCTGAGGGAGTAGGGGTATAGCTACATGAATTTCTAGGGGGCAGGGTGGGTTTTTTTTTTTACCTAAAAACCTTGTGTGTGAAGTATACTGTAGATCTTCTGGAGCAACACAATACTGAGTGACAAGGCTAATTTAGGGTTTTCAGAGACTAAGATCAAGCATTGCCGGACCTGCCCCGGTTTCTGTGCACATTGGAGATGCTGAACATGAATACAGTGAAGTGATCTATCATGACAGCCAGAACGACGAACATGAGGATGTTCATGAAAAGGTAGGAGTGCTGTTTAAACAGCTATTTACAAGGACATTCTGATTAGATTTAGGCCATGCCCTTTGATACAGCAGTGGATACAGGAAAGAGTGAAGTGGGGGAAAATCATGTGGCAAGTAAATATTGTAATCTGGTTGGCTACACAAGCACCTGAAGATGTAGTACCAATACATGGAAGCAGGTCTTAAGCTTTAGGTGGAAATTGTTTTGAATACTATCAGTAAATTAGTTCAGCAATATTCTAAGTTTAATAGCACAGCGACTGGGTTAAGCTGAAACAAATAGACTGCTTGCTCTT
The DNA here is from genome assembly GCF_964199315.1 of Orbicella franksi. Classification (NCBI taxonomy): domain Eukaryota; kingdom Metazoa; phylum Cnidaria; class Anthozoa; order Scleractinia; family Merulinidae; genus Orbicella; species Orbicella franksi. The sequence goes on from NC_138149.1 coordinate 11,878,733, forward strand.
ATAGTTTCTCTTAACCTTAATGGTTGATTGGGATCATCATACCTCAACATTCAACCATCAGTCTACATTTATTTGGAAAGCATAGACGGGAGAATTATCCTTATGGCTTATTTTTTCATTTATTTATTTTTTTGTTTTTGTTGTTGTTGTTATGTAAATCTGCCGTTAAATTGTAATAAATAAATACCAGAATGTTCAAGTCCTCGGAAAAAGTTTCTTAAAGTGTTGTGGGCGCGTAATGCGTCCAAAGGGCTTTGAAGTTTTATCCTTAGCACGCATTGTGGCCCATAGTGCTAGGTAATATTTTGCAGTACAGCACTGTCTTATCTCTGTTTTTCTTTCCTTTCTCCTGCATTGCAGTTTGACTTTGGTGAAGTATTTGTACACCAGGCGATCCATACTATTGAGTACTGCCTTGGTTGTATCTCCAACACAGCTTCTTACTTGCGATTGTGGGCACTAAGTCTGGCTCATGCAGGTGAGGAAAGGAAGTCTGGATGGAAATTGATTTTCTTTTGGCCACTCAACAAAGGTCTAGATCACACTGTCCATAGGTGTTATATAATATTTAACAACTATTCCACGAACGTGTGTTGGATATGAGATGGTAGATAGCCAACGAGGCACGCAGCTCCGACATCTCTTATGCAACAAGCGCGAGTGGAATAACTGTTTCTTAAAAACGAACCCAAAATATAGAAAACTAAACTAAAACAAAAATGAAAACGCCTAGCACAAAAAATCACGCACACGCTTACCATATTTGTGGAGCATGGTATGATATTGGCTCATAACCCATGATGGCTAAGCCAATGAAAACTCTCGAATTACATTATCCAATGATCCAGTATAATGCATGCTCTGATTGGTTGAAACAGCGTGCTTTATCAGAGAACAGATGCACAGCAAGCTGAATTTCAAATTTTTGCTTCGAAATTTTGACAAATTTGACCCAACTAAACGTTCCCCGTCACTCAGACAAACGCAATGGAAACTATCTACTTGTCTGCAGAAGTGTTAAAACTGTACTAAAATAACAAGTTTTACTTATTCCGACAAAACGAAAATCACTTAGCGGGTAAAAAAATTGTAGCGAATGCTTCGATAAAAGACACTATATTTGTTGCAAAAGAAGAAATTATACTTTAGAAGTGAAACAACGACAGAAAACACCAATTGGGCTGTCTCTGTTTATTATGAGGAGCTTTATTTTTGTTAAAAAAAAATTCTCACACAACACTTACATGCAGTTTAGTAACGCTCTTTAGCTAAATAGCGATCTCCGGTCATCTCAGCGAAGTGAAACTCAACAATAACAACGCTCACCCGACGAGTTATCAGTTGAAAGTTTGCTCTGATATTCTCTCCCGTACTCGGAATAGAACCAGTGGGAGCAGTTTGGTCTTTCCAACTTTGACGCTTGTTCGGGCAATCTTGCTGCAAGGCGTAAATAACTGTAGTTCCTTTCAAATGCTGCTCACCATTTCGCATTTTCATCCGCAAGCTTTGAGCTCTTTGTTTCGTAAATCCCATTAGAAGGTGCAAGTTTTTATGAACCACAATGCGGCTCAGAAATTCTTAGATCTTTGTTTTTATATCCAACTAAAGAGCGAACTTTGAAGTGATCGCGCTTCTCTCGAAAGCCACTCGAAACCGAAGATAACTGCAGAAATTCTCGCGCGCGCATTGGCTAATTTTCATTGTCAATATGCGGACAGACACATGAATTTATAATTTATGCGATGCGTCAACGAGCGAGAGCGGATAATTTGACAATCCGTTATCGTAAAAAACGGATTGACGTCAGTTTGTCATATGTCTGCCCTGTTATTGACGATGGATTTCGTCATAACAATGTGATGACGAGATTCATCATCAATAACAGGACAGACGCATGAAAAATTGACGTCAGTTTGTGAATGACAGCTGTTGTCTCGTTAGCCAATCAAATTATTTGAACAATTCTAACAAAGATTGTGATTGGCTTAGTTTAGCGTGCTTTATCAGAGAACAGTTGCACGCTGACGCCACTTTTCCTCGTTTGGAAAATAAAGTTTAGTTTGAAACTATTAGCTGAATATGTGGGGAAATCAATGGATTCTTTATCATTAAACAAATAAAGACGCCTCGACCGTGCTCTGTTCTGTTGTAAAGCTCTTAGGAAGCGGTAGAGCACTCAAGAAGTAGGGCGAAACACTCAGCTACGCCTCGTGTTTCCCCCTACGCTTCTTTCGTGCTCTACTGCTTCCCGCATGCTTTACAACAGAACAAAGCACAGTCAAGGCTTCTTCATTTGTTAAAGAACCCTTATAATGTTACTGTATTAGCATGCTTTAAAGCACATGATAAGAACTTAGAGACTGTTGTATTCATATCTGCACTCGTGACCTCCTTAGAGTCCTGTGAATATTTGACATTAACTTTCGCTCCTTGATTCGTTTGTATGTTTCCCTTATTTTTGGTCAGAACGCGCAGACATGCTTATCACAACTTCGAGCCATAGAAACGTGTATTTACCAGTAATATTCAAGGGAAAGTTGTGAAAAGAGAAGATTAAAAATGGATTACGACTGGCAGGGTTTTAAAAATTGCCAGGTTTCTTTAAGTAAGCAGAGAAATAGTAAGAGAATTAAACAATATTGTTGAGGTGTGGGACATCGCGAGAATATAACTAAAACCTCGACCAAGCAAGTGCTAGGTTGCGCCGGCCGGGTATATCCAACTTCGTTCCGGGGCTCTCTCTCCTCTGCCTTCCTTGGCGTTGGGAGAAAGACTCTGGTTGCAGCTGGTCACGCGAGTCCACCCAGAATCTGGGTGGTAAAAAAGTCTGTTGGGCGGAAGGGGTGGCAGAGTGTTTTGATTGTTGCTGTGACATTAAGCTGTGTTTTGGGTTCTTCGATCTTAGGTCTTCGTTTTCGTTACTAACCACAAAATACGGGCAGGTATGTTTTGCAGGTTGTAGGTTAAAAAAAAAAATCGACTTTTAAGTCCGAGTGAGTCTACTTAGCACTTCGGTTAGCATCAATAGCACTCCGGTTAGCCTAAATTAGCTTAGGTTGCTTGCGGTTAGCTTTTATGTTGGGTTTCATTCGACTTCGACTCAAATAAACAAGTCGTTGCAACCTGCAACCTGCAAAATATACCTGTCGACAAAGTACCGTGACTGAGCTTCTTTGATCAGGTTTGTTCTTGTCGCAGAGCTGTCTGACGTGTTATGGACCATGGTGCTTCACGAGGTTTTTAAATTTACTGGCGTGCCTGGTGTCGTGGTTTGTTTTGTTTTGTTTGCATACTGGGCAGGTGAGCGTTTCATTAGACCTGTCACTAGGTTACAGTAGCTGATACAGTGGGGCCAGTCTAAAAAGTGCTTATTAGAGGATTGAATTCTGATTGAATTTCCACCCTGAGTCCTAAAACAACCGAGCGAGACTGTCCCCTGGTTTAGTATTTTGCTGTGACTTCTACAAGGAGTTAGAGAAAAGTCGCAGCTTAACAGACTAGCAGAAGTAGCAGATAAGCAAGAGAAGGGTCTTTTCCAATAATAATAATAATAATAATAATAATAATAATAATAATAATAATAATGGCATTTCGGGCAGTATATCCACAGGGTGGCTCTTCGTCTGTCCGATGCTAACTAAATTTACAATTGTAAAAAGGTTAAAAGATATCTAAAAATTTATATCTATATGTAAACGAGATAAAATTGTGTTTTAAGATATGCTAAAATAAATAAATGAATAAATAAATAATTAAAATTATGCCAGATGTTCTAAAGCTCTCTTAAAAATAATGTTTTTGGTGTCTTTACAAAACTTAATATAGTCTTGGCAGCACCTCACGTTGCTGGGCAATGTGTTAAATAAACTTGCAGTCTGGTCCTGTAGAGTATTATTAATTAAAGATCTCTCTAACTGAATGCTGTTACTAGATCTTAAGCATCTTTCGTGTTGAAATACATTAAGTTTCAGATAACTTGGCCAATATGGGTTGTGAAGGGCTTTATGAGTTGCCTTAAGTAGGTTCCATTCGCGTTGTTCCTTTACGGGAAGCCATTTGAGTTTCGTAAGGATGTCTTCGGATGACACAAATCTACCAAGCACAAAACTAGCTGTAGCCTTTTGTACTCTCTGGAGACGTTTCATTAAATAATCCGGGAGTGAGTGGTATACTATGTCATTATAATATAGCTTGCTTAGAACCAGTGCCTGTGCCAAATTCTTTTTGATATGGAAAGGCAGGATGTTCTTTAACTTCCTTAGGGTTGTTAGAGTAGCACAGCAGGACGCTGCTACTTGTCTGACATTTCCTTCCCAGTTCAGATGCTCATGGATGTGAGACCCCAGTAATTTGGTGGTGGTCACTCGTTCCAAGGGGATGCTGTTGATTGTGATGTCGAACTTTTCAGTGTTTAAATGATGGACCTTTAATAACTGCGGGGTAGATAATAACATCAGCTTAGTCTTGGAAGGATTAATGACTAAGTTTGCTTCACGTGACCACGCTTCCAATTTGCCTATACTTGCAGAAAGTTCAGTTAGAGTTGATTGAAGATCTGCTGGTTTGCAGTGTGTGTACAATGTGGTATCATCAGCATATTGATGACATTTAACTCCGCGTACATATGACTGAAGGTCAGCCACGTAGAGATTGAAAATGAGTGACCCCATGATAGAACCTTGAGGTACGCCGAAACTCACCATACAAAGCTCTGACGTTTTGTCGTCGACTTGCACAAAGTGTTTCCTTCCTGTAAGATATTGGATCGTCCATTTAAGATATTCCTTGGAAAAGCCCAACAGGCTAAGCTTTTCAAGAACAGTCTTGCACTTGATAGTATCAAACGCCTTAGAGAAATCGGCTAGTACCATGAGGGTAACTTCTCCTCGCTTCATGGCGCGAATAATGTCATCTCTGATCCCTAATAGAACAGTAGTCGTTGAGTGTCCTTTCCTGAAGCCTGGGATATTCTCTTTTAACAGGAAGTGAGAATCAATGTAATCGATGACTTGGTGGTGTACGAGTCTTTCAAAAACTTTTGAAAGGACCGGAAGTATTGATATCGGTCTCGTGTCTGATACACTGAAGGTGGGGCCACTGGCCTTAGGGATTGGGGTTACCCTCGCAACTTTCCAAGCGTCGGGAAATGTTGATGTGACAATACAGGAATTTATCACGTCTGTCAAAGGTCCTGCAATCAGGTCGGCTACAGGCTTTAGGAACTTAGCTGGTATTTGGTCAGGTCCTGTCGATGTATCGGAACGAATTGATTTGATTTCCTTGAGGACCTCTTCATGTTTAACGTGGCGCAAAGTGAATGATCTTTCTCCGATCAGGCATGGCTGCAAGCTATCAACAAAGTTCAGTAGGTCTTCTTTTGCGTCAACGCCTGCATTTCCGGTGGTGCGTTAAGCAACTTCTGCAAAATGCTTGTTAAGCTCATTGACATCCAGACGTAAAGGCTGTGGACATGGGTTCAAAATACGGCGTATAATACGCCAGACCTCTTTCGGTTTCGTTGATGATAATGCCGTATTGATGAACGATCGTTTCGCCTCTTTGATCGTTGTTTTCAGAGGATTACGGACGTCGCGAAAAGCTTGCCAGGCATCGGGTGTTTTTAACGAGTGTGCCTTGTGTCTTAGTACATTTCTCTGATTTTGAAGACCTACAATTTCCTCATCATGTAACCAGGGAGCTCAGTGGCCGTGTGACCTTTGTGCGTGTCAGTGGAGCGTGTCGCTCAATACAGTCAGAGATGAGTGTAGTAAACATCTCTAGCTTTTCTTCAGGATCATCTGTTGCCTGAATGACACTAAATGGAAGGGATGTAAAGTCGCGAACGAACTCTTTTTCCTTGAACCCTCGCTCTTTTCGAATCATTTTAAACTTTGGAACAAAGCGCTCAGCACGAATGTTGGGGCACGCGTAAGGTGCATCATGGTCGCTCACATTTGAGCATGGAAGAACATCAACATGTGTAACACGCTTAGGATCATTTGAGATTATGTGATCAATCAAGGTCTCACTGTGAGGTGTAACTCTTGTTGGCTTTTGTACGTGCTGTGTTAGGTTAAACGTGTTCAATAAATCTGCATACTGTTTTGTCAACGGCGCATTTGGCTTCAGCACGTCAATATTTAAATCCCCAGTAACGAGCAATAAACCGTCCCACGAAGTTGACAGATCCGCCAACATGCTCTCCATTTGGGACATCCACTGTTGGGTATCTAGTATTCTTGTGGATCTGTATATGGTTCCCATTAATAAGTGACTATGTTTATTGCGTCCTTGAATTTCAAGCCACAAGTGTTCTAATTCAGGGTATCTTGATTCCATATCCTTACGCCTTTTGTACTTCACACTTTCTTTAATGTATGCACCAACGCCTCCACCTTTGATTTTATCTCTGTTCCTAAACTCATTAGCATAGCCAGGAATAGTTACATGGCTAAGTAGTTGTGGGTTGTCTTTGAGCCGTGTTTCGCTAAGCATGACCACGTCAAAACCATATCTTTGAATGACGAGGAGTGGCTCGTCGAATGTTGATGTCATACACTGCGTGTTGATGAGCATAAAAGAAAGTTGTTTTTGTCTCGCAATGAGAGCATCGAAGTGGCGGTCGGAATTCCAATGCAAATCACTCGCAGCATCATCTGTCGTGTCCAAAGCGACTAGATCTTTTACTTTAAAGAAGGGAAGCTCAGATAATGTACAAGTACTACATGTCCAAATGCCAGGCTGGTTAACTTTGATGGTTTTATGGAAACTGGCGTTGCTGTTTACACAGCGAACATGAATTAAATCATAACACTTATCGCACTGAAGATGTTTATGGTTTCGCTGAACTGGCTTTGAGCACTTTGGGCATTTGGCAGTAAATCCGCTTTTTGGTTTTAGGTTGCTCGAAGACGTATCCAACGCGGGTCCAGGATGCGGATGAACGTCCCCACAAATTAGTATCGCTGAGGCAGTAACATTGAATGATGCGGTAGAGTTGTGATGGTAGAGTGGGCGACTCTCAAGCCATTTGCATTTCTTCGTGGTTGATGTCGGCGAATTTCGACTCCATTTGATAGGAGTTTCGATGAAACACCGATTACTTTCGATTGAATTCACCTTTAGGTCCGACTTGTAGGTAGAAATTTCAATATTCAGAGCCAAAAGAAGCAATAAAACGAAATTAACTTCGGAGACTAGGAAGACGCGTCTTTCCATGACCACACCTTCACACCTTCACACCTTATAGATTGAGGAATAGTATAAATTATTTACTCGTTAATTTAATCATCTTTAATTGATAATCAACTAAGTGTTCACTTTCTCGTCGATGCAGCACAACAATGATTCTGTGGAAACTATTTGCTTTGTCCTCAAGTGTGAGGTGTCCCAGTACCGTGATTAAGTCTCCTTCTTGTGCAGTGTTCCACATGATAGGTTTAACTGTCGTCCAAACACTAAACTAAAACACTGTTAATTTGTATTTCAGTGAAAACGGTTGTCATCCTGTTGATCATGGAAGGTCTATCGGCTTTTTTACACGCTCTTCGACTCCATTGGTGAGTTCCTCTTTCCTTTTTGAAGCACACGCCAAAAGTTTTCACCTGGTTTTATTCTTTATTTCCACTCCTTACGTATCGAATTTTGATGAAATAGATTTATTTATTCATAATCTTTTGCTTTTGTTTCTTTTTAGGGTGGAGTTCCAGAACAAGTTCTATCAAGGAACAGGATACAAGTTTCAGCCTTTTTCTTTCAAATTAATTTTAACTGGTCAGATTGAGGAATAGTATAGTTAAAAATAATACAGACTACCTTATGCTTCAGGCTCATTCCTAGGGATGTTTCGTTCAGAAATTGCCAAAAAAGCCCTGGGAACGAGGGTGGACCGATGTCTCAAAACGAGTTGACAGGCTTCTCCACTTTGTAACAGAATTTAAAAAAAAAAAAACTGCTATCACAAGTAATTTTCTGTTTCAGAGGCGGTAAGAATTCTTTAAAGACTACAACAATTTTTAGATTGTTAAAGAAAATGTATTATAAAATTAATAATAAGTTTTTTTTTTTATTTAAACACGGCTATTTTAACAGGAAGACTGGTGTACATAAAGCCGTGTCACAAACAAAATTTGAACAGGCTATGAGGCTGTTTAAACGCTTGTGTTAGATTACGCTAGAAAACATACCTAGATTAAAATGCGAATAGGCAAGAATAAAGTTTGTTTTAAAATTTACGTGAGAGCAGCAAAATTACTGCAAAATCACAAGACGTGGTGTTAGGGGTGGTATTATTAACAAGCCAGGTTGAACAGACTTTTCTCGGCATGCGACCATTAAAAAGTGGTTGACCTTACGTGAACTTACTTAGCGTGTATCCTGTGGTGCATGTAGCTGGCGTCCCTGTGCACTGGAACGGCGAACACATCTTGGGAGCTCAAGCTTACCTGCCTGCACTTCTCCCCTCGCACTGCTCCACCAACCAAAGTGCCACGATTCGGAATACAACTCAAACAGCCAGGGATCAGATTGCCGCGAAAACTGTTACTGCTGAACTCTGGTTAACACATTCTAATTGGTTTATCACATTTTGTGGATCGCTGACTTGGAGCTTTTTTCCATTGAGTGTCGTAAAAGTAAAACAAAAACCAAAGTAATCACTCTCGCCAATCACAAAGGACACAGACGATACAGTGAACCAATCAAAACTTGACTTAATTACATGTAGCTGACGTAAAGCGCGGTAAAACGTGTGCGAACGAGTCACGATTGGTTTTGCTTTACTTATGATTGGATGAAAGAGTGGCGCGTGTTCTTTTAAGCCCATCAAATCGTGCAGCGAATTACGAGTTGAAGTGAGCGATCATGTTGTGCAAAGGGTGGTCGGTCATCATTCATCTGTAAAGTTCTGGCATTGATTTATTCTCCACTGACAGCGGGTAATTAAGGCCCGGTTTTTACTAGAGACGCAAGCACAAGCACAAGGGCAAACACAATAATTCTTATTTCACCATGAAAACGGCCTTGACTTAGTCATAAGCACAAGCAGAAACACAACGATTAAAATGTTTCCTTTTTCATCCTGAATAAATCAAGAACCGTCGCAAACAGAACTTCGAAGATGAAGCAAACAAAAATAGGGGTTTCGGCAAAAAACTGAACCAAATAACTGATTCCCGGTCAGCTGACCCCGACTGACCCCCTTACCGACACCCTATAAAGTGAAAGAAAAAGAAATTGAAAAAGCCCAGAACTATCAATGGGAGTTGTGGGACCAATTCAAGTTCACAAATAAATTCAGCCTGAAATTTCCCACGTCCCAGTCCCCAAGTCCCCGTCCCACTTTTAGTCACAGCCGTCTCCCTCTCTTGTCTTACAGGTCTCCGGCCAAAAGTAATTTCGTAAAAAGACGCTTCAGGCGGCCCAGGAAGGCTAAAAAAACACCACACGAGTCGATTAACGTTTCGGCTAACTTTATTGGTATATTCCGACCGAGATGTAATTTAGATATGTAATTTTCAGAACTTTATTCATAAAGGCTCATAGATTCTGTTCGTTTCATATAAACAATTATTAACCACGAACACATAGAGTGGTCAGCCTGTGAGGTCAGTAGGGGATCAGTGTTTTGTCGAAACCCCTTGAATAGTAAATATCTAAGTGTACTTGTTTTAATTAATTGTGTTCAATAAGCTTACTGGTAAAAAACGATTTGATATTGCGGTACGAGGCCCGAGTAAACGCCCAGAGCGTCTACGCCTTTTTGAACGAGGAATATTTTCATACTTCATTCGCCTGTTTATTCGCTTGGTTGTTCGAGCGTGGTCTTCCATTAATACGAATGTTTGTACATGTAGCACCACTTTCTTAGAACGAATTGCGAAGAATAAAGAGACAATAAACACATATGCTTGCATCACGGCTGTAACGGGCGTCTCGGAGCGTCGCGATCCACCAACTTGTTCTTGACTAGACTGTTCACAACCCCCTATTTTTCCGTGAGATCGTAGATGTCGATCGTTGAGCTCGACGGACCGCCATCTTGGTCTCTAGGTGCGAGCGAAACTGGAGAGAGTACAAAATGCCCGTGGGTAGGGCTGGTGCACGCTATTAACCCCACCGCCACTACCCACGGGCATTTTGTACTCTCCCCAGTTTCGCTCGCATCAAGAGACCAAGATGGCGGTCCGTCGAGCTCAACGATCGACATCTACGATCTCACGGAAAAATAGGGGACTGTGAACAGTCTAGTTCTTGACGTACCGCTTAGCCTTTTCGCGAAATGACTTCCGGTGTGACGGTCGAGACAGTCGGTGAGGATCCGTCACCGGTAGTAACGACCTGGTAGGCCGTCACGATCCGTCATGAAGCGTCAACTCTTTTGCGACCCGTCACGGATCGAGTGTGTTGGACATGAGTGGCATGCCAAGGCAGACAACATAGATCTACAACAAATAATTTTGTGATTAGATTTGTACTTTACACATTCCTTAATTATTTAGATCCTTAATTAGTTTCAGTTTCAGGTGTATACACTTGTTCCAAATAAATAAATTAATAAGCAATAACAATAAATTATTAGCTACATAAAAATAATAAATGAATAAATAAATAAATAAATAATAAATAAAGACAAAAGCGAACAAAATAAGTGAACATTAGTAAAATTAATCTTGTCCTATACAAAGATAAGAAGCTTATAATTTAGTGACATGTAATCCTTTCAGTATCATTTATTAAAAAAATAAATTAATTGTTACCGAGTTTACATAAAGTGGGACATGAAGATGTTGACTGACATCAGCTAGCTTTCACTCGAAACCTGAGAACAGAATATCACATGAACCAAACTATGTGACTAAAGTATAAGTACATCAGGGGAGGGGTAGGGGGGTGGAAGTTGTTGGTAGGAACCATTAAAATACCAACCTAATGGGAAGAGGTTGTTAAAATACCACTGGCCCTCCAGAAGATGTGTTTGCTGCGTTTGTACCTGGCTGTGGATGACCAAGCAAAGGGAGGAAAAGCCTTCCAGTGAGACGCTTTCATCACTAGAGGTTAGACTGTGGTATAAAGACTGCAGATTCATCACAAGATCAAACTGTTCCTCTGGTAATCAGAATGGACCTCATGTTTGGTTGCTTAATCATTTCTTGCTCTAGGATTGAGGTTCATTTGGTAGCATTGTAAGTGTGAAATACATGCAAAGGACTACAGCGATGAAAATTTATGCACGCATTGCATACCTATTCTCTCGACTCAAACTGATTGATTACAAAATGCAAAACTAGGAAAACCAATTAATTTTTTGAGCAATTTCCTGAATTGTAACCTGAAATGCACCGAAGTTTTCCAAAAAAAGGTTGCAATCATTCTTAACTTGAGGTTGCGAGTCCCGTGTTACTCGTCTGGGAATGAGAATGGGGTTACCTGTGGTGCTTTTCATTTCTGTGACTATTACACAACGTATTTCTTACGAGCTTGTGTCATCTGATATCCTCGTGATTTGCGCGGGAAGACTGAAGCTGGCGGAAGCAATATTTACTACTCTCGAACAATCAATCGACTGCATCGAGTCACATGAGTCGAGTGTGAGGTTCATTAGCGTGCCAGTTGCATGCGTCGCTGTTTTTCGCCAAATAAATACCTTTCCTTCTTTGCAAAGATGTCTTCCCTCTTCAGATCGGAGGAAATGACATTGGCTCAACTCTTTCTTCAAGCTGAGGCAGCTTATTCTTGTGTCAGCGAACTCGGAGAGTTGGTAAGCAAGATCGAAAACCGACTTGGAAACCAATTGCTACTTTAAAACAAGTTTGTTTCTGAAACAATTTGTTGTCTTCTCTCTCCTTCGCTATTAGGGCCTTGTGCAATTTCGTGATGTAAGTATTACATTTTTGTCTTTTCGTATTTCCTTCGGTTCTCGTCAGCTTAGCTAGTCCGCTTGAATTTATGAAGTTAACAGCAAAAGGTAAGTTTATGACTCAAACTTGTCTCTTCAAACAACGATGCTCTGAGACCTGCCGTTGTGCTAGCGTTTATTGTCTGAACAATCTGGGAATAACTAAGCAAAAAAGTGAAATTTCTGACGCGATACCTAACACCTGACATATGGTAACTGATGTTTTCTTTCATCAGCTGAATCCAGACGTGAATGCTTTTCAGCGCAAATTTGTTAATGATGTCAGGCGATGTGAAGAGATGGAAAGAAAACTAAGTAAGCTCATTGTAAAGCGTGATATGTATTTGGTAAAAGAGTATTAATGATGTTTATATGATAAAAGAGTATAAAGGATGTTTTTAGCCCTTTTAGCATGAAGCGTGGCCATGCTCCTGAACCAGTAGCCTGCGAGCAGTCGTGTAGGCTAGTGAACCCCATTTTACATTAAAGGCAAAGAATACACATTTGCATGTAACAGTAGTTTTGCAGGCTTGTCACAACTTTTTAATTACCAAGAGATTGTCCTTCCTTAATCTGGTCTTCAATCAGGCTTATCAACGGGCAAATAACTAAAATCACACTGTTCGGATATGCTTTCCTTCTGAAGTCTCCTTTCGTTCGATTGCTGTGGAGAACAGCTGAAAATAAAAACTCTCACCGAAACTGGTCAGCATCACAGGGAAAACATCCCTCCCTTCCAGTAAACAATTCACAGCTATTCTCTTCTCGTGTTTTATGTATTTGAAAACTTAAGTCAGAATCAACTGAAAGCTTGAGGAATGCTCCTTGAACAGAGTCCACAGACGTCATCTTGGAAGTGTGAAGTGAAATGCACGAAGGTTGCACTGGATTCTGTAGCCCGTCATTTTTAACCAAGTGGATCACTGCGTTCGTCAGCGAACACGGGGGATTCAAAAATCAATAGCTCACGTGCAGGCTCACTTTTCCTTGCCCCATTCTTCTCGCCGGCTTTGCCGGCTTGCGGTTGCAGCTCCGCCACCCTTGCCTGTGATACGCTACCCAAACAACAAGTGAGCCTGCTAGCAGGCTGTTGAACCAGTAGACCAAAGTGCTGCTAGCACTAAGATTTTATTCTAGTGGCAACTTTTGTCAAGTTATCTGCGATTCAGTTGGAGTGAAAAGGGCCACAGTTTCACAGGCAGTTTTATTTTTCGCCAGGGAAGCCATTTGAAAAGTTAACAAAACTTTCGCGCAATTCTGTGACATAAAATAGTGTAAGAATACATCATAATCAATTAAAATAATCCACTTAATGCGTAATTGCGGATTAGTTAATCGGCGGATTAATCTCCTTTTGAGCAACCATTTTCTAACCTCCAATTAGCTAACCCACGATGAAGAAATTTAATCACCAATTAGGCTTAATCAGAGTTTACTTTAATTGCGGTTTTGAACAACCAGGCCCAGGACTCCAGACCATGCAGTCTGGGTTAGAACCCTGGCCAGTGTTATTGCGTTGTTCTTTTGGGCAAGACACTACTCTCACAGTGGCTCCCCACTTTCAAACTGAATACCAGGGATTGGAATTAAATGTTACATTGTAGATTGTTACCCTACAATACTAGAATACCATTCAGGAGGCATTAGAGGGTAAAGAGATACTATTCAGTGATCTTGTAAATGGTTTTACTTGAACTCTGTGGGAATATATTCAGTAGTTTATTTAGTGTGATGATATGTACTTCAAATGCACTTCTGGTGACATGCATGTAAGCAGCATGTGAACCATCGTGCCTTGCAATCTTTCGTATGTAGTTCCTGCCATGCTTAAATACTAAAAAGAAAACAAGAAGCTCCATCACCTCATGTATAGCCCGCAGCTATTACATGGTGTCAGAAGTAAACCAAAAACCTTGGAAACATGGCTTTAAGCAGCATCAAATGCCTGGTTATGCAGTGGGAAGGCGACAACCCAAAAGAAAACTGGCGGCGTTTCAAGCAACATGTTGAGCTGATGTTTACAGGACCTCTCAAATCCAGGACAGAAGAAGAGAAGTGCAGCTCATTGCTTATCTGGGTCAGTCAGAAAGGAAGGGATATCTACAACATGTGGTCTGACATCTCCGAAAATGGCCGTAAGAAATTAGGAACATACTATGAACGTTTTGAGAGTCATGTAAGTCCCAAAGCAAATCCTGTTTTTGCCAGGTTCAAATTCCACAGTTGAGTCCAAGACTCATTCAGAAACAGAGGAGAAATTCGTTATGGCACTACAAATCCTAGCCCAAGATCGCAATTTCAAAGACCCAGAAGAAATGATAAGAGACTGAATAGTCTTCGGAACAAACTCACTCTAAGTCAGAGAAAAGTTGAACTCAAAGGGAGCCAAGCTAACGCTGGATAAAGCTGTAGAGATTGCAAGGTCACACGAGTCCTCTCAGGCCCAGCTCACAGCCATGGCAGCTGAAACCACAGATGGTTCCATACACTTAGTACAGAGACGGAACAAAGAGAAAGGGACACAGGATACCCAGCACCAAAACCACCCTCCACCAAATCAGCTGTCTCCATCTTTCAAGCCTCCAAGGGGAATGAAAACTTGCGGGAACTGGGGTTGCCCTCACAATGCATCAGCCAAATGTCCAGCACGTGGCCAGACATGCCTCTACTGTAAATTAAACCACTAATTTGCAGAAGTCTGTCCATCCAAGGCCCGCAGGCAACGGATTCATGCTATAGAAGATTCAGGAGGTTCTGCAGCTCCAACATCCTTCGAATCCATTGTTTTTGAATCAGTCACCATAGCAAATTTAACATATGGGAAACCAGAGTCTAGTGCAGATGAAGTATTTGTATCCATTCAAGTAAACCTGGTACAGAGAGATAACAGGAAGACCACACTAAGAGCCAAGCTTGACACTGGGGCCCAGGGCAAGATACTACCAGCTTTTCCAATAAGAGATGTACCCACATCAAGTGGACAACAATGGTAAACTCTAATCCAATGCACTGTTGTCGTCGAATGTTGTGCTCACCGTCTACGGAGGCTCGCAAATTAAACACCAAGGCATAGTCACCATACCCTGCACTTATGAGCACACTCGCACCCTTTTACGTCACTGACATCCCAGGTCCTGCAATCATTGGCCTACCAACCTCCACTGACCTGAATCTGCCACAGTTCAATTGTGCTATACAGAAACAACATCCCCAAACTAACAGTCATGGATGCCCAAAGGACAAGACTCTTGAGCAAGTCAAGGAAACCATCCTGATAAGAGACAAACAGGATCTGATTACACAATACCCTGAGTGTTTTAATGGCATCCGGAAGTTTCAAGGAGAGTAGCACATTACAGTCCCCAACCACAATGTTCCACCAGTGATTTATCCTCCACAACACATGCCAAAAGCAAATAAGAAGCTCTATTGCCTCCTGTTTAGCTTGCATTTATTACATTTAGTATATATGCTAATCAAGGGGAAGGTAGTCCTGAAAAGGACTGTTGCTGGTGACTGATTTTTTGACAGTTTCAAGCCAGAGAGAGTGATGAAACAAACTTTGGGCAAAAATGGTGATGACGGAGTGACATTGCTGAACATCATCAACTGACAAAGCACAGATTTGACTGTGACTCTACTCGATGCTTGACCTACAGAACAAACTTACTATTTTCAGTAACTGACTCTGGAAAGCTGGCACAACAACTTGGAACAAATGCCTCTTAACAGATGTCAACAACTACCAGAACCTTAGCTTACAGATGACTTATTCACCACATTTAAATGAAACCAATCAATGGACCTCAAACGGAATGCCTTAATATGACTAACAGTGGAGGGTTTAAAACTTAGTGGAACTGACCAATGACTGTCAACAAACTTTTTACTAATAATAGTCAAGATTTAACAGCCAACACTGTCACAGCTAAACTGGCCAATCTATTTCAACAGACCAGCCTTATAACACTGTCAACTGACAAACACTTTTCGCTTCGACTCTGAAGATCACCCCCACCTAGCTGGTTGTCAAAATGTCAGCCACCCACAATGTTTTCTGCAGAACTACCTTGACTGATCACATTATTCCAACTCTTGGCTAGTAGGCTATAAATTTCTGCTCATATTATGTTTTTACAATGTGCATACTGTACTCATGATATGCCAATTTTGATAGGGTTTCTAGACAAGGAAATTGAAAAGGCTGATATTCATGTCAGGGATGTTGAAGAAAATCCAGAAGCTCCCCAGCCACGAGAAATGATTGACCTTGAGGTTGGTATATAGGGAATAATGCATGGGTGCACACAGATATGGAATTTCTCTTTAAGTGTAAGTGTTGACACCTCAATATCTCACGGGTGAGAAACATGTAATTATACTGTATGTGTGATGATAGACCTACGTGCTGTACATGTATGCATGTTACTAGACTAAAATCAGTCCTATTTGCTTAGTTGTATATTTGTATTGCATATATATATAGGAAGCCTTTAGTAAGTAACATCTTATTAAGTGTTTGTACAATGTAAGCACATTTAGTTGTTTACAATTGCACTTGTTTTTATCTTTTAGGCTGAGTTTGAGCAGCTTGAACATGAAATGAAAGACAGCAATACAAATTATGAAGCCCTTATGACAAGCGTTTTGGAGCTGCATGAACTCAAACATATACTGAGCAAGACACGTATTTTCTTTGAGGAGGTAAACCTCAACTTTGACTTGACAACTCTAGTATTTATCATGGATACTGCAGTTATCATGGCAGATTGAAATTATTCTGTCAGTATTTCCAAACTTCAAATGTCTACCTTCATACAGTATGTAAGTTGTTTTTTATTTGGCTCAGGACTACTGCGGTAGATGTTTCACAATGTACATGAATTCATAAGAGCTAAACTTTAAAACAACGCTAGTTTTAAGGGTGTTCGCGCAAAAATTTTCCAGCCGATAGATTTTTAAATTTTTACTGCAGTGAGATGATGAGTTACTTGTGTCAGAAATGCAAAAAAAATTGTGGGTCACCAACTTCGTTTCAGAAATAAAGCGTGTGGGAAACTACCCTGATTTTGAAAAATTGCCGTACGTAATTCAGCATGGTTAAAGATATCGTAGGTGAGTCAACGGAGGCAAATGATCTTAGCCATATTTTGTAGAAGTGAGTCTGTTGCGTTAATAATTCCAAATGTTACCAGTGTTTTCACAGCACTTAACCCTTCAAGACGCATTTGAAATGGTCGCACAGATAAACAAAGAGCTAAAAAGAACAGAATTTGATGGTGCATTTTGCAAAAAATTCTAACTTCTAATTGATAGATTTTCTTCAATTTTTCGCTTAACATAGAAAATCAGTAGAGAAAATGATCCATCAAAAAAAAAATAGGGGTCACCAAACGTCCAAGATTGTTAAATGCGGGCAAAGCTATAGCAATGGCCATCTGCCCTGTCACTGTTCATTGTATTACTTAGCACACATGCTCATGCATGACGTGGCATGTGAATTTGCATGCACAGTAAGGATGCACAGAAACAATTAGCGTGAACGTCCTTAAATTAGAAACTCTCTTTTCAACCACCTGTATATCAAGTCTGTGCCAGGCCAAGTGTTCCATACCTCCAAAGCTAATTCTGGTTTCCACTGCGTGAAACAACCAGAAGTATTTCTATTCCCTCCTAAGGTTACCCCAACATTTGATTCCTTGGGACCCATTTATGCCTGTGGGAGGAGAGAGGTGAGTACTGTTAGCTCTTCTTTCTATGTATTCCCACATGAAGCCTGCTTGAAGGCTAAGGTATATGTATTGTGGGAGTAAAGTATCTTGCTCAAGAACACAATGGAACTACCCTGGCCAGGGCTTGAATGCAGACCTCTTGATCTAGAGTCACATGTCCTAACCACGAGGCCATGGCGTCTCCCATTTTTTCCTCTTGACACTTAAATTATTCAATGAAATACAGTCAAACCTTTGGTTGCGACCACCTCTCCTCAGCTATGAGTTGTCTAAAATACAGAAGTTTCCAAGTCAAATCACTATATTTTGAACCTCTTGTAAGCAACCACCTCTCATAAGCGACCACAACCACGTTTAGAGCTAAAAGTTTGAAATTTTCTTTTGTTTTTAACGTCCTGTGAACGACCACTTAACAGATAATAGAGCAGAAATTGGATAATAAGGTGTTTTATTATATGGCTGTGTCTCACAAGGACTGGGAACTACCGAATTCACGAATTTGATTGGCTGAAATTGATATTGACCGCAGTCTAGATTTTCCCATCTAGACCAGCATCTAGACCGGTTTCATTTTGTGTTAGCAGTAGCAAACTAAAATTCAAAAATGTTCACAGTTTTCTTTTATTTTCTTCTCAATCATTTATGGAAGTGCCAAAAAGCCTGATGACAAAAAAAAAAAAACAAACAAACAAAGAGGAAAGAGGACAAGCAAACTTTCGGCAGGTTTAAGTTAAGCTCATTTCCGTTTGCAAGCAAAATGTCAGCAAACCAGTTACATTAAACGAATTAAAGTTTTTCTTCTTTGGTCGTGTGTACAGACCTCACTGCGTTCGGTGTGTACTCACGACCTCGATCAAGATTCTCCCATACAGACCTCCTGCTTGGTTAATAAGAGTTAAGTAACATTATTGCATTCCTGGGTAATACAAGAGACGGAAATGTCTCCATGGGAAGTTCAGGATAGTTTTCTTGAAATTGCCTTTTCACATGAATAAGACATTTAACTTAATTACAGTGTATGGGATAAGTCTCTGCAGTTTTGGTATGCTAATGAGGTGAATTTTTGACCCAAATATGGTGTAAGCTCTCGTAAGCGACCACCTCCTGTAAGCGACCACCTACATGTAGGCGTGACGTTTTGGGCGGTTGCTTAGTTGGGAAGTTTGACTGTATAACACATTGTTAAGGGAAACCTTATGTTGTGAAACTGTTCACAGTTTTTCATTTGGTGACTTTGACTAGGTTGATCTACTTGTACATGAGCTTAATCAACATGAGATCCGTGAACCACAAGGAGCTGATGAGACGCAACCACTCTTGGGAGGTGAGCCAAGACTGGGTGCTACAGCAGCAACAACTCAACTGGGGTATGTTTTCAAGTTTCACCTCTTTTAGAAGTGACCCAAATTCCTTGAATGCTAATCAGAGACTGATATGAGTGATTGATTATTCTCAGACTTGAAAGTTACAATCATAATTATTGTTATGTGCACTTGCAAATTGGAAAAAAGGGTGTCAGAGAAAACTTTGCACCAGTCAAGCAGTTTATTTCAGAAAAGAATCAAACACATTTGCATTCACATTTAGCAATGTGTTGTTGACTGACATTACATGGCAAGTTTTATTTGTATTTTAGTTTGTCATCTTTTTGGGTTAGACAGAACGCATTTCTAATTGCATAATGCATAAAAATTCAAGATCTGTGAATCTATGTAACTATCTATCTATCTATCTATCTATCTATCTATCTATCTATCTATCTATCTATCTATCTATCTATCTATCTATCTATCTATCTATCTATCTATCTATCTATCTATCTATCTATCTATCTATCTATCTATCGGGGGACACCAATTTGTCCCACCAAACAAATTCTTCAGGGGCAAATGATGTCATGTCCATGTTCGTCCATGTGCTTTCTTTCGACTGTTGCACAATATTGCGGACCAGTTTCGAGTGTCGAGGAAGCTTATTGTAGACTGTAGCGGATACTGAAGTTGTTTATTTAAAGTTCGAAGTCAGTGTTTATGGCATTTAAAAACCTTGTAGACATGTCTTCACGAAATGTGTACGACTTTTTGAGGCAGCTTAGTGAAGACTGTAGCAGATAAGTTGTTTATTTAAGTTTGAAGTCAGAGTTAATGGCATTTAAAAACCTTGCAGACATGTCTTCACAAAATGTGTACGACTTTTCGTACAAACAGAAAGCTGTAGTTTGGCTGCGTGTTGTGTACCCTCTTCTCTTTGCCTGAAACCAATGCTGCTTTCTGCTGAATAAATCAAAGGAGAAAATGAGTTTCACTTCGCTGCCTAGATTTCTGTGCGCAAACTATGTAACGTAAACCCAGTGAAAGTGTTTACATAGGATATGAGTTCAACTCCCACGGGGTTACTTTGGTACACGAACATGTCCTCCGTTTCATTGTGTCAGAAGTGAAAATGTCCTGTAGCTGTTACCCCAAAGTCAAGGCGATTCAAAGTCGTGTTTGTAAACAAAATAATTGTCCTAGTTTTGATACTAAGAGCACGTCATCTTGCATACCGACGGAACAAACATGGTTGGTGTCGATTTACACGATCAGTATAAAACATGCACTGTGGACTGCGGACTGCAGACTACGGACTGCAGACTATGGACTACGGACTGGGTATAAAACACAGATTTATGTATAATATTACACAATACATGTATAAACGAGAACAAATCCTCTCGTATGCACGTGCTTTGCGATCAATTCATTTGTTTTTGCCCTTGCTGAAGGGAGACCAATTTCACGCCTACCTAACAGCTCAGGCACAAAATGCTTTCCCTAGAATTTTTGTTTTTTTAACATACCAAGCCTACCAAAACTCAAATGCACTCTTTAATCTATGATTACTACTAGTATTATATATATCTGTAGAATTACTTAGTAACAGTCTTTTCTGCATAATATATATATACCTCATAGATTTGTGGCAGGAGTGATTGTTCGTGAAAGAGTGCCCTCATTTGAGCGTCTTCTGTGGCGTGCCTGCCGTGGTAATGTGTTCTTAAAGCAGGCGGAGATTGAGACTCCACTTGAAGACCCAAGCACTGGTGACCGAGTCAATAAGTGCGTCTTCATTATTTTCTTTCAAGGAGATCAGCTCAAAAGCAGGGTGGAGAAGATTTGTGAGGGGTAAGAAAGATTTGCATTGTAGTTTTGTTTGCCTCAATGTTGGTACATGTACACATTGTATCTGTGGGTTACTTTGACTTTCAGATTTGGATTTTAGATTTTGGTTTTGATTTCTGAGCGAATGCTTTCCTGCAATCAGTTGGAAAAATTATTCCTGGTTTGATTCATGGACAAATACAATGTATTTTCGAGGTTTGGTTTCTGAGATCATGTTTTATGTTTTGTTAATTCTATAGCTTTACATTGACCTTTATATTCCAAATACTCACTGCCCATGATCAAGTGTCATCCTCAAATAAGAGCTACAAATGACAGCTGAACACTGCACTCAACAGAGCACAACAACAGTAAAACTACAACTGTAAACAACGATGTGTAAATATTAAAAATAACTTGAGCTCTAAACTGACTCTACGTTGCTTTTTTAAAAACAGTTGTAACTTAATATGTGAAAAAAACGTGGTGAGTTTTTAGTATGCACTACCCTCAAATGAATTGTAAGTATAACCCCCACCCTCACCCCACCCCCCCCCCCCACCCCTGCCAAGTAAGTCCCACATCAACCTATGAGAAATTTGAAAATAAGTGCAGTGGTGCGTTTTCAAATAAATATGTGATGCAGTAGTTGCTTTAATTTATGAAATGTTAAAATGAAGATTACTACAGATTTCTCATGCGCACCATATTTCTTTTCTAGATATCGTGCTGTACTTTATCCCTGTCCAGACACTGCCACAAAAAGGCAGGAAATGGCTATTGGAGTAAATACAAGCATTGAGGATATTCAAACAGTGAGTGGTTTGTGCTAGATACAAACCTTATAACCCAGCTGCACTTAAATAGTAGCTTAACAGGTAAAAGGTAAGGTGGAGTCTGTACATATGAGCCAAGTGGCCCATCAGGCTTGTGCTTATCCCAGCTTCAGTAGTGTGAAGTGACTAAGAATACTTGTGCTCCCCCCTGAATGGGATATGCCAGTCCATCGCAGGGTTACTTCCCCCCCTCCCCCCAGCATTAAGTTCGCGGGTACCCAGTTGTAGACCTGGGTGGAGAGAGGCACTGTGGGAGGAAAAACAGTATCTTGCCCAAGAGCAGGACAATGTCCCCAGCCAGGGCTCAAACCACGATCCGGAGTTGAGTGCGCTAACCATGGCCATTAGGCCACAGTTCTCCCATTAATATGATATGACCACCTTGCTTTCTATTACTAACAGTCATATTTTTTCCTCTTCACACTTAAATTATTCAATGAAATGTAGCACATATTGTTAAGGGTAGTCTTAAAACATGTGTTGTTACACTATGCATAGTTTTTCATTTGGTGGATTTAATCACTGTGTAGGCTGATCTACTTGCACACCTACATGAGTGTATAATCAACAACAGATTCATTAATCACACAAGGAGCTGGTGACATGCAGCTGCTCTTAGTAGATGATTGCACAATAGCATATTGAATGGGATATTCTACCACTGTGCGACTGAAAGAAATTTGAATGTGAAGGTGAATTAATCAACATGACACAAGCGTGGGACAAAGAAAAATTCTGAGTCCCCACCAGGAATCAAACCCATGACCTCCTGACACCAGGCGGGCATGCGCCCGGTGTCAGGAGGTCATGGGTTCGATTCCTGTCGGGGACTCAGAATTTTTCTCTTTCCCACACTCGTGTCATGTTGATTAATTCACCTTCACATTTCAATACCAAGCTTAAAATTCACCATCTTTATTAACTTATCACTACTCATGAAAGAAATTTATTACAATATATAATTGAATAGTGATCAAAACAATACTTCATTCTACTGATTCTTTCCGATTTTCATAGGTACTGAATGAAACACGTGTCCATCGTCATCAGTTGTTGGTGACTGTAGCCAAGAACATTAAACAGTGGTTCATCAAGGTAATCAATAATTAACAATAGTCACAGATTGAAAAAAAAAACAAACAAACAAACCAGAAGAGATTGCAATTTGTGGGCATTGAGAAGTACATTGTACGATACAGTCAACTCACTGCTAACACACAGCTTTTCAATAACTCCCCCAAGTGTCTACTTTCTTATAGTGGATCAACCCTCCCTGTGTGTAGCTGAAACTACGGACACCTATTTATCAGTGGAATCAGCTTATCAATGGACTTCTCCTAAGTGCATGATCACTTTGTCACAGTCCCAGTTACACATGAGTACTTTCTCTTACAGTCAATTTAATTGCACCTACTTAGTTTGAAGTGGTAACCAATGGTCCTTCAGACATCATGGGTCTCCCAAGATTTTGGTTAAATTTCTCAGTTCTCGCTGTCTCGTTTTTTGTTTTAGCAGTTACATGATGTACATCTCACCGTCTCAGTGTTCCGTTTTTTTTTTTTCACAAAGCTGTTTCAAAGTCTAGATTTTTTGCAAGGGTAAGAAAGTCCAGAAGTCCTGATTTATTTGTTTGGTTCAACAAGTGCATCGCTAAATGGACTAGGTTGGGTGCCTGGACATCCAGGAGCTTCCACTGTTGGCAGCCAGCTCCTAGATTGAGACTGCTCACCCAGCCATGAGCCCCCATGTGGAAGGGGAGACGGGCACCTGTCAGTCACACTAAATTAACAGTGGAATGGGGGAGGAGGGACACTTGAAGATGTGCTCTTGTGCAAAACAATGTTCACTGTAAATGCTATCGCTGTGAAGGCTGCCAACACATCTCAGTCCAAGAGCACACAGAATCCTGGTGCATGCACATATCAAAAGACTGCTGACTACCACAGGAATGCTGGTGCTCTTTGTTGCTAACTCCTTTAAATTACATGTAACTGCATTTTATAAATGATGCCTGAATGTCTTAGAGTCTAAACGTCTTGCGGTTGCTTTTAAAACACTTTGAAGTCTTGGTCTCGCAATTTAAAAAGCCAGAATCCATCTTGCAAAGTCTCGCATTTACCACTTACCACCCATGACAGTTTTATTTTGTCACACATTTATGATCTGCTCAAACGATGTTTTATTCTTTTGTCGCTTAAAGTACATTTTTCAATGACACAAACATTATGCAGCAGGTGTACTTGTAGCTATATTTTAACAGAGCATGACTTCTTTTTCTCAATATTAAAGGTAAAAAAGATCAAGGCCATTTATCACACCATGAATATGTTCAACCTGGATGTGACTCAGAAATGTCTTATTGCTGAGTGTTGGTGTCCAGTTAGTGACTTGGATAAGATTCAGCAGGCACTGCGGCGTGGCACGGAGCGCAGCAGGGCTGCTATACCGTCCATTCTGAATCGCATGTCAACAGACGAAGAACCACCAACCTTTAACAGGACAAACAAGTTTACACAGGGGTTTCAAGCTATTGTAGATGCCTATGGAGTGGCCAACTACCAAGAGGTTAATCCAGGTATTTTGCATTGTATTTGTTATTTAATGTACATGATCCTCATCAGTTGAATTGTATGTACTAAGAATTACATGTACCATCCAATATCATTATCTCCATGGGTATGTAAATTTTAGCCATACAGCCAACTCCCGATAACTCGAACCTTCAAGGGAAATTGAAAAAAGTTTGAGTTATGCGGAGTTCGAGTTATCAGGAGTTGAGAACAAATGACCGGAAATAAGGATAAAAGGGTGTTCAATGTTTTTCTATTCATGCAGTGTACATTTTCTCTCATCTCTAAATTACTCTATAAATCAGAAGGTAACATAATGTGAAAAATGTAACAAAGGAAAGCAGCAGGGAGAAGTCCAGGAACTGTGAACTGTACAGGTTTTTTCACACAGCTGCTTCAAAATAAATTTAATGTTTTGGACAACAGTACACTATTTGTTTTGACTGTGACCTGAAGGGAAACGGAAATTGCTTCGAGTTAATTAGCGGGAGGTTTGAGTTATCAAGGGTTCAAGTTACCGAGGGTAAAATTAAAGTAAATGTATGATGGAAATCCAGGGGAAATTGATTTTGGTTCGAGTTAGCGCGAGGTTTGAGTTAGTGAGGGTTTGAGTTATAGGGAGTCGACTGTATTTTCTTTTTCTGCCCTTAGTGGAGTGGTGAGTGTGAAATGCAAGACTTTGCAAGAATGCAAGACTAGCCTTTTTCTTTGCAAGCCCAAGACATTTTGACTTTGCACAAGAGAAAACAAACAAATGATCAAGATGTTCTTAGCCTTGCAAAAGATTAAAACTCTGAGAGAATTTTGCAAAAAAAAAATTCAAGACTGCGAGATGCACATAACTGCTAAAAAAGCGAGTTTTTGAAAGATCGTTCATTCATAATCACCTGTCAAGTGAAAATTTCTTTCAAGTGTACTTCTTGATCATAGTTTGGCTTAATAACCATTTTTCTCTGTCTAATTACCTGTTGTGTCATAATTTTTATGAAAAAAATCCATTGACATGTTTATTTCCTAGTCTGCCTTTATTCAAATTTAAATCCTAAAGTTCTGCATGTGTCTGTTACCAGTAATTGTATGCAAGTACCACTGTATTTAGGACTGACTTCAAGTTGTTCTGTCTTTTCTTTCCACCAGCTCTGTTCACTATCATCACTTTTCCATTCCTGTTTGCAGTCATGTTTGGTGACTGTGGTCATGGGTTAATCATGTTTCTGTTTGCATTGTGGTTGGTGTTTAAAGAAAAGAAACTGGAGAATTACAAAGGAGGAGAGGTAATTATGGTTGCATACCTTGACCTCAAGAGAACAATGCAATTTTTAAATGTAGATTAAGCCTGAATTCAAAAACAAATTTATTTCACAACATGCATATATTGACTGCTGCTAAAATTAATGAACTTGAAGGGAAGCCAAATGCAGTTTCATAGATTATTACAGACTGGCCCACCTAGACTAGCACTTAGCTATTCACAAGCCAGGCCAATTGTAACATTGTAAGCTTACAGATGAAAATAAGATTGTTGTTGTTGTAAGCTAGTTGTTGTTGCAGTACACTTCAACATAGCTGTGAACATGTGATGGCTGGTTTTCAATATTTGTGCACCCAACAGGCTGAATTATTAGATTGCCTTTAAGTTGACAGTCTACAAATTTCAATCAGTTTGCCTGTTCACATACAAGCATTTCTGCATGTTTATATTGTTCTCAAACTTTCAATGAATGTGCTAAAACATAAACTAAATCTAAATTAAGATAAAAATGTGTAATTTTGCTTATAATTGTTTTTCATTGCATGTATGATTTTTTGTACAATTTTCTGTTATTGCTACTATATTATATAAAATTGAGATCCAAAAATATTTACTATTTCTCACATGTCAGATGTTTGAGACCGTATTTGCTGGCCGCTATATAATTCTGTTGATGGGGCTGTTTTCAATCTATACTGGCCTTATATACAATGACTGCTTTTCAAAGTCATTCAACATCTTTGGCACTGCATGGGATCTTAGTGTAGATTGGGATGGCATCAGGTATGTTCAAGTTAATAATTTACCACATTTTCTTGATTTATCACCCCTGGCATTCATTTCAAACTTTGTATTGTATTGGAGACCCGCATTTATTGCAGACTCTTGTTTATTTGAGCCTCAATGTTTAGCACTGCACATAAATACTTCTATCTTCCTGCCCAGCTTATTACTCTTTGTAGAATATATCATGCTTGAAGAGCTTGGAAACCCAGCATTATCTGAAAAAAATGGTACCAGTTGTAAGTGGCAGGCAAGCCACAGGCTTAAGTGACAAGCTTAAGTCCTCAAGGTTTTAAATTATTTTTTAGTTTCAGTGGCTTATCAAATTATTGTTCTTTTAGTAAAAAGACGCTTGACTCATATGGTAATGCATCCAAAGCAATCTTGCTTGACCCAAAGAAGACATACCGAGGGATTCCTTACTTCTTTGGTATTGATCCAGTAAGTTCCTTTGTTATGCTATATGTACATGATTATGGGAGATGATGTCAGTCTAATACACAGACTGTGGACTGCAGACCATGTCAATGACCATGACTGTGATATAAGACACAGACTGTGGCAGTATAAAACGTGTACCATACCAATTCCAGAAAACAGATGCAAAACTAAGACTATGGACTGGTTACAGACAAAAAAAGAAACCTAGGTATTAAATGCAGTCCAAAAATAACTTAAAGATTGCATGCACATGTATGTAAGTGCTGAGTGCGTAAAACCAGGCAACCTGAGATGTACAGTGTATTCTAACACAGGATGCTTCTGCACAGATCCAGGGAGACTGGAAATTCACAATGAAAACAAGCTGATCATGGCAATAATTTGATCCAGTGACTACACTGTATTTGTTGGTGAAATTTGTGGAATCATATTATTTAGCAGCACTGAAAGGCATTACTGGTAGGAGTAAAGCAGAGGACAGTGATATGCTAATTTCTTGACGAATGTCTTGTTTTGTCTGTTTCTTTCCCAGATTTGGCAAGAAGCTGTGAACAAACTTACATTCACCAACTCTTTCAAAATGAAGATGTCTATCGTGCTTGGTGTTACACATATGATGTTTGGTGTTTGTCTGAGTTTCTTCAATCACAGGTGAATACACTCCTCTACATTTATCATTAGTAGACTCATTACTATTAACAGTACAGTACCAATAACTTCGTTCTTCCAGGAGCTACAGTGTATGCTAGCTGTATAACTTAAGCAAAAATGATATCTCTGTAATACATTTGACTGTGTACAGGTAACTTAGACCTCAAGCATGTCACTTTCATGAAGTTCTCCATAAGCACTGGCAAAAAATCACAAAAATCCGAAAAATTGCCAACCAGCTAAGTCCTGAGTGTGCTAATAATGGTGATGTATTGTTTCAGACACTTCAAGAAGCCTCTTGATATTGTAGCTGAGTTTATACCTCAGGTATGTGTTGTTGGTATCCAATATTCTGCAGAATTTGTTCCACTTAACATCAAAGTCTTGGCCTGAATGTTATAAAGAGTCTTGTGTTTGGTGAAAATTTTGCTTGACTTGGATTTCTACACAAGTAAATCAATACAGGGCATTTTGTTAATTAAACATTACCAGACTGAAGTTATTGAGAAACAGTGAAACTTTTCTTGTTTAAAAGCTGACTGAACTATTTTATGTTCTTACTTTGAACGGTGTTCTACAAAGCAGTGTTTTTTGTCTTGGCATTCAGCTGGCTATTATTATCTCAACAGTGGTCCCATGTTCAGTAGTTTAGTTCATTTAAATATAACATGTGGCACAATGAAATTTCAACAGATCATGCGGTCAAGTGTTGATCAATACTCTCAATTGAGAGATTGATACCCTTGATCAACATGTCGATCAATACTCGATCGACATTCCAATCGATACTCAGTCGACACTCTATCAACACTTGATCAACAGTCTGTCGATAGTCGGCCGAGTGTCAACTGACTCATGAATCGATTGAAAATTAGTTGACTCTCAGCTGACTGTTGACCGAGATGTTGATCGAGTGTCGATCAAGTATCAACCGAGGTGTCAATGGAGTATCAATTGAGGGTATCGATTGAGGGTATTGATTGAGGGTACATTGTATTGATCAATACACACAATCCATTTAGACAAAGGTTCAAAACCTTGAGACAAGTCCTACTCATATGTACAGTACAGTGGGTGTACCTGCAGTCATGGCATTGATGGGCTCATTTACAGCTATTGCAGGGATTCCTTGTGCTTTGCAGTTGTCAGCAGATCAGCAAGAGAGTGTGTTACAAACACGTAATGGCAACATGACAATATGTCGCTACTGTGAGTCCAAATAACACTCCAGTTAGCGTAAGTAGCGTTCAAGTTGACTAGACCTCAATATCACTGACTTGAAGGTGGTCAGCTCTCAGTAATTGTTTGGGTTAATGAAATTACCAGGCTTTAATTTCAAAACCGCTCTTAAGTTGTGTGTAAAACCATGATGATCAATCATGTCTTTTAAGTGCCACTTCTTCATTTTGCCATTTTGTGTTTTAAACATGCCAGTGAGCAGAAACTGTATTTTTCCTGGTCACTTCACTCTCTCAATCTAACAAAAGAAGGGACTGCTTCTGCAGTCTTTCAGTGTTTCTTATGTAAGCATAGATTTATCTCTCAGTACCTTGTTCCTTTCTTTCAGGTTCTGTTTTTGCTCTGCATCTTTGGTTACCTGGGCATTTTGATCTTCTACAAGTGGATTACTATCAATGTCAATTCATCAAATGTAAGTGTACATGGAGCTGTCCATGTTGTAATCCATTTCCATCCTTACTCTAATGAATGATTAGTAGCTAATGGTACCCATTTATCCCCTCCCCCCCCCCACCCCTCCTCGGGGTACAGGTACTCCAGCTAGTTAGCTTGAACCCAGAGGTCTCAACATGGAATCCAATGCACTCAAACAGTTGGAAATTTCTGCCCTTAACATGTACAGTATGTTCCTTCATAGCCTTCTTCACATGCCTATGAATTAATTATCTAGCAGCATAGGCATACAATAGGTGTAGATTGCCTTTGCACACATTATGCGTTGCTCTACCATTTGCACACTCTACGTGCCTATGAAGCTGAGAGCATGGGCATGCAATGAGTACAGTGTGCTAAGAGGTGTAGCTCTTTGCACACATTGTGTCTCTGCATACATGTAGCTGTCAATGTATTGGGTGCATTCCATCAATTATTTGGCAGCATAAGAATTTACTAGGTACAATGAGTTATGTAGCTTTATGTGCCTCTGATTAATGCTAGAATACTGTGCAAATTATCTTGTTCTGCTTCTCAAAGTCATACTAAATAGAGATGAAAATATAACTTTCAGTTGATTTAAACATTAATTTTGCTTTTTATTTCAGCAACCTAGTTTGCTGTTGGCACTCATCAACATGTTCCTCCAGTTCGGAAACTCCATTCATCCCTCTCACTTGCTTTACACAGGACAGGTAAGCAACAATATTCTTACTTTGCATGTTCTTCTGTATTCAAATTATTTGCTATTGAGTGAAATTTATACCGAGTTCAGAGACCCCAAGAAACTTTGATTTGTGCAACCATCTTTTGTCCCTGTTTTCTCAACAGGATATCATACAGCCATTGCTTGTAGTGATAGCAGTGTTGTGTGTACCGTGGATGCTCTTACTGAAACCTTTCTACCTCCGACACCAACACAACATGAAAAAGCGAGGGGTAAGAGGAATGCTTGGTCAGTTGTTGACATTATACTTTTGGTTGTTAGGTTATCCTATACTTGTGACTGCCCTTTATCGTACGAAAGTGTGAAATTTTATGGTCATTTACTGAAGAAATGTTGGCTACATAATAGGGTTCATTCCTTAGCATTGCAGACCATATTTCAATTTGTACCAAACCCTTGCATAATTGACCAATTATTATGATTGGCCAATGAAATATCTGGCTCAACACCAATTTTGGTTTAAATCATAAAAACGTTTTCTGCCTAGAAATAGTATGATGAACTAAACTAGCCAAAAAACCTTTACTGTACTTTGTTATGCATTGCAATCCAACCCACCCAAAGTAGACGTAGTGCTGTTAGTAATACATGTTAATGCATGCAGTTCTATGCAATATCAGTAACCACTCCAAGAAAGGTCACTGGAAATCCCTAGGGAGTAGGGGTCTGAAAAGCCAAACGTTTTGAAGCTACAAGTGACTTTTTTTGGCGGGGGGGGGGGGGGTGGGGGGTTTATCAAAAACCTTCTGTCGGAGGCATAGATAAGATGTTGTGGAACAACACAATACTGAGTGACAAGGTTAATTTAGGGTTTTCAGAGACTAAGATCAAACAGCTCTGGACCTGTTTTGGTTTCTGTGCACACTGGAGATGCTGAGCAGGGATGCAGTGAAGTGATCTATTGTGACAGCGAAATACAGCACGACCAACATGACGATGTTCATGAAGAGGTAGGGATGCTGTTTAAGGTGACATTTATTTACAACGATGTTCTGATTAGATGTAGGCCATGCCCATTGATACAGTAAAGAGGAAAGGGGAAAGTCATGTGGCAAGTGAATGTTTCAAACTGCTTTGGCTACACATGCAGCTACAGATATACTATCAATCCATAGAGGCAGGTCTTTTAAGCTTAAGAGATGGAGATTATCTAGATGTGGAAAACTATCGATAAATCAATTAAGCCATACTCTAAGTCTTAAAGAACAGCAACTGGGTGAAGTTAAAACGATTAGGCTACTTGCTCTTAGTTTCTGTTAGTTTTGATATTCGAGTAGGAACATCATTCCTCACCATCCAACCATCAGTCTGGGTTAGAAAACTTGTTACTATAGATATGAAGCACAGAGAGAGAGAGAGAATACCAGGATCTTCAGGTCGTCAGAGTATAAATGAATAATGATGAAAACATTATTGGCTAGCATCGTAGGCGTGCATTGCGTCTAAAAGGGTTAATATGAAGTTTTAGCCCCTAGCACGCATTGCGGACGTATAATGACAGGTAACATTTTGCATTACAACTCTGTCTTATTTCTGTTTTTCTTAATTTCCTTTCTCCTAGTTTGATTTTGGTGAAGTATTTGTGCACCAGGCAATCCATACTATTGAGTACTGCCTTGGTTGTATCTCCAACACAGCTTCTTACTTGCGATTGTGGGCACTAAGTCTGGCTCATGCAGGTGAGGAAAGGAAGTCTGGATGGAAATTGCTTTTCTTTTGGCCATTCAACAAAGATCTCTCACACTGTATGATATGAGAAAATAACCATTGTAGTATTAATGGATTAGGATGTTCACCTGCTTTAAAGCACATCAGAAGAATGTACAATGTGCACTTCTGCACTTTTGACCTCTTTGGTGTCCTCTGAATACGGGACGTTAACTTTGACTTCTTGATTTGTTTCCATGTTTCATTATTTTTGGTCGGAACGCGCAGACGTGTTGATCAGAACTTTGTGTCATAAAAGAGTGTAGTAATACCAGTAATTATTCATGGGAAAGTTGTGAAAAGACAAGGTTAAAAATGGATTTAAGACTGGCAGGGTTTTAAAAATTGTTCTAATTTTTATTCTTAAATATGTTTAACCAAATTTAATCTTATTCGAGTACTTTGAGTAAGCAGAGAAATAAAAGATATAAACAATGATACTGAGGGACGTTGCGAGAATGTAATTAAAACCGCGATCGTGCAAGTACTAGGTATATCTTTAAAGGAAACTACGTCACGGTTTACGTATCTTGAAAAGCTTAGCCTAAATTTTTCAAGGTTGTCGTTTGCAATCCGTGTTAATCTTCTCCATCCTTAACCATCCTTGTTCCGTTATGGTCTATTATTATCTCTCTGGTGTTTTTCGATCTTAGTAAACTACTATTTTCGAGTTTCCTTCAATTTAAAGGTAATTTTGTGCATGGCCAAAATGACGTCACATACCGTGACTGAGCTTGCCTCAGTTTGTTCTTGTCGCAGAGTTGTCTGACGTGTTATGGACCATGGCGCTTCACGATGGTTTTAAATTTACTGGTGTGCTTGGTGTCGTGGCTTGCTTTGCTCTGTTTGCATTCTGGGCAGGTGAGCGTCTAGTTTTACCTTACTTTTGAACCTTTACCCTGGTTTAGTATTTGGCTGTAACTTCTGCAAACAGTTAGAGAAAAGTCGCAGCTAAACAGACTAGTAGTCCGAACTAGCAGGCATTCAGCTAAACACAACTAACAGCCCAACCGAAAGCTCAGCGGGCAGTTGTACTGTTACAGAATGATCTTGTGTCCAAAATGGGGACATAAAAAGCTACTGGGAATAGAACGAACCCTTTCTGTAACCGCCTCAGTTACCAGTCGGACCCCTAGAGGGCGATTAGTTTAATGATGTTTTACTGACAAATCATCTGTGTTCACTTTCTCGCTGCTGTAGCACAACAATTATTCTGTGGAAACTATTTGCTTTGTCCTCATGTGTAAGGTGTCCCAGAACCGTGACTAAGTCTCCTTCTTGCGCAGTGTTCCACATTATAGGTTTAACCGTCGTCCAAACACTGAACTAAAACACTGTCAACTTGGTATTTCAGTGGAAACGGTTGTCATCCTGTTGATCATGGAAGGTCTCTCCGCTTTCTTACATGCTCTTCGACTCCATTGGTAAGTTCCTCTTTTCTTTTGAAACAGACATTATAAATTTTGAAGTGGTTTTATTCTCCTTTTTTCATTCTGTCAAAGCCCGCACTTTTGTATGGAATGTTGATTGGATGATTTTATATATTCATAATCGTTTGTTGTTTGTTTGTAGGGTCGAGTTCCAGAACAAGTTTTATCACGGAACGGGATACAAGTTTCAGCCTTTTTCTTTCAAGTTAATTTTCACTAGTCAGCTTGAGGAATAGTTTAATCAAGACAGACTAGGCTTCAAGCTCGTTCCCAAGGATTTTTCGTTTAGAAATTGCCAAAAAGCCCTGGGAACGAGCATGGACAAACTTCTCGAAACGTCGGTTTTTGCTTTGAGTTGATAGGTTTCTCCACTTTGCAACAGAATTTTAAAAAAAGTCAAGACAGCTGTCACAAGTAATTTTTTGTGTCAGAAGTGGCAAGAATTTTTATAGACTAGTACAATTTTTAGAGTGTTAAAGAAAATGTATTACAAAATTGGTGGTAAGTTATTTAAACACGGCTATTTTTAACAGTAAGCCGTGTCACAAACAAAATTTGTACAGGCTACATACAAGGCTGTTTAAAAAGAAAATTAAAAAATAAAATGCGAATAAGCAAATTAAAATAAGTTTTGTTTTAAAATTTATGTGAGAGTAGCACAATTACTGCAAAATCACAAGACCTAGTAAGGTGTTAGGGACATAGTTTCACGGAAAATGTTTATATTTGGGTCTTCTATGCGTTTAGAAAATTATCAGTGGACCCCGCGTTTCAACAAACAATGTCGCAATATATATCACTGAGTAACTCTCTTTTCTCCGATCAATGTAGCACTCTTCTGTCCAGTGTATGTTTATTTGTTATGAGCACATGATAAAACCTGGGCTTTCTGAAAAAGGTTATTGTTTACTTCACTTGTAGTTAACTGTTATATTAATTATTTAACGTGGAACAAACTTTTATCTGCATACGACCATTAAAAAGTGGTTCACCTGACTAGACTTACTTATCATGATCCTGTGGTTCATGTAGCTGGCGTCCCTGTGCGCAGGGATCGCGAACACATCTGGGGAGCTCAAGCCTACCTGCCTGCACTTTCTCCCCTTCTCCTGCACACGCACTGCTCCGCCAACCGAGAGCCACGATTCGGAACGCAACTCGAATAGCCAGAGATTGATTGCCGCGAAAATTGTTACTTCTCAACTCAATGGTTGACACATCTTGATTGGTTTATCGCACTATGTGGATCGTTGACTTAGAGCGGTTTTTAATTGAATGTCGTAAAACCAAAGCCAAAGTAATCAATCCAGCCAATCACAAAGGACACATACAATACAGTGAACCAATCAAAACTCGAAGTAATTGCTGTTTGCCTTCGAAACTTGTTACAATTGACGCCGCACCCTAGGTTTACACTCGATGTTCGAGTCAAATAAAAACGTTTGTGTCAATCAGTCAATCAATCAATCAATAACTTTATTAATGTGTCAAATACATTCTAGCCGAGGATAAAAAAAACCCTCTACTAACAGGAGACACATAAAATAAATAAAATAAATTATTAAATTTAAAAACCTAAAATTGATATTTACAATAAAAAGAGACTAAAATTTAACTTCATTATTAACGACAGTTCTAACCGTAAGTTATAAGTAAAATGCTCTTGTGTGCAACCTGCTGCAAACGTGCTGAAAGATACAGTTTCTATTCCTTCAAGTTGTTATCATAAAAATTTACGAAAGACCAAGAAACCCCTGCCAGAATGTAAAAACAAGCATTTTCCACTGATC
Source organism: Orbicella franksi (assembly GCF_964199315.1). NCBI lineage: Eukaryota > Metazoa > Cnidaria > Anthozoa > Scleractinia > Merulinidae > Orbicella > Orbicella franksi. The sequence goes on from NC_138149.1 coordinate 11,913,359, forward strand.
TCAACGCATGCACAGTCTTTTAGTGTCTAAGTCGAGGCTTTCCCCAGCGGTTCTTGTCGAGCCCCGTTCACACTACGCTGGAGCAATTTGAAAACGCTGCAATCACCGCGCATTTTGGATTTGTGTTTGAGGAAAACTCGCACAGAGAAATCACATGATTATAGTAAAGTAAATCACGTGATCGTCTTCGAAAAGTTCCGTTTTCAAAATTAGGCTGATTTAGCAAGAGAACGGGAACGTCACTTGACGACGGCGCGCGCAGTATAAATACCCAAATATGGTCAAATTAGAACAGAATCCAGGTTATTCCGCGCGCCCTGCAGTCGTCATCTGACCATATTTGGGTATTTGTACTGCGCGCGCCGTCGTCAAGTGACGTTCCCGTTCTCTTGCTAAATCAGCCTATTATTTCCTTCCCGACGTTTTCAAATTCCTGCGGTTTGAAGAGCGTTTTCGAAAGCTCTGTTTTCAGTCGGTCCGGATTAGTGTAGACGGTAGTAGACGGCAGGCCTAAGCCTAAGGTGCGTTTTTAAATTTCTCCAGCGTAGTGTGGACTGGGCCTCGGATACGTCCTCGAAATCAATTGACCGTGAAGGCCTGGGTGAAAGCCGTATAGGAACCAGGCAACTGAGTTACAAATGACAAAATAATGACCGGAAATGAAACCGTGTCGATGTCCACGGTCCATCATTGACCTACGGCCAACACGTGCACGACTCTCATTTGTACGAGGAACTGACATATTATCAATTGCCATGGTATTTTTACAACAGAAAGATTTACTAAACATCAAACACGAAAGACCGTGTTTGACCACATTTCCAAACACCGAGAAAAGAGTTGAAAATATGACGCGTAGCGGAGTATTTTTGACGAACTTCGAGGTGTTTGGAAATGTGGTCAAACACTGTCTTGCGTGTTTGATATATCTTCTCAATCGAAACTAAAAATTAAGGGAAAAAAAAAACAAAAAAAATCGTAACAATCTATGCTAATTAAGATCAGATATTCAAACGCCTTCAAGGTCATGATTTCTTTTGTTTTAATTTGATGAATTATTTTTTAAATTTATTTATTCTTTATATATTACATTAAAATTACAGAATACTTACGTTTCAAAACTTACAATTTACAACACAATACTAAAATCGACTTATACTTTGCCAAATTCCGAGTTAACAATTATCACTTACAAAATGTTATTTTACATTACCTACTTACAGTACTCTGCTTACTACACAGGATATTACCTACTTACAAAACCTTGCCTAAAATTACTTACGTATATCACTTACAATACATTACATTACCTCACTTACAACTTTGTGTAGGCATCATCTCGCCCAAACTGAGCATCAATCATGTCACAAACAAAACAGTTCTCCATTATATTTACAGCAGGAAATGGACCCAACGCATGCACTTTCCTTGGTGACCGTCATACAACAACATGTGGCGCCATAGTGATATAAGCGTCTTATCATATCATGTCAGTGCGTTACTGGTACGCCCTTTCAGCTTTCAGCACCACGCCAATCCTTCTTGTCACAACCGTAAGGTTTACAAGTTAGTGCGCATAATCGAGCTCAAGTTGCTGGACAATCTCGTTCCCAGAGCCTTCGTTACCCTTGTCCAGCGCAACGGGAAAACTGGACAAGGGTAACGAAGGCTCTGGAAACGAGATTGATTGCTGGGCATATAAAGGGGGATGGCCACATGCCAAACTGCATTGTAAGTATATACCGGGATGCGCTTTACTTTTCGCGATCTCTCGTACTCAGTGGTGGAATCTCTTGACAGTCTCGTCAGGCGACCGAGGATTCATCAAAAGAGGAATTTCTTTCGTTTTTTCGGTATAAGTGGACATTGAACGTCATTCTAGCCTACGGGTAACAGCCGATTTCGTTATCTGTCGAGTTCGCTACTTGCATGTTCGCTACCCGCAACTTCCAATTCGCTACCTATTTAATTCGCGTTTGCTACTCTCGACAAAACTTAAACTTCGCGAAACAAAAACATATAGACCGACGACTTCAGGCACATATAGATTATTCCTCGTTCTTTGATCCATTCCGGAGCCAAACTCGGTTAGCTGACATAGCGAACTCGGCCTGAGGGGTAGCGAACATGTTGCGAACTGGAAAGTAGCGAACTCGACAGGTAGCTAAACCGGCGTAAACCCTTCAAAGCAATTTCTTCTTACTGCGTGTTATCGTTAACATTTTTGGTTATGGCTCGAAAGGTTCCAAGTCGGCCAGCCACTTAAAGGCCCAGTTTCACCCATTCGGCATTGCGGCCGTTTGTTATTGTTTTCAAATGACGAAATCATTTCTGATTGGCTCTTTGCTTATCGCGGGTTTTCTCTGTTTCTTGTCGGTTCGAAGCGCGCCACTGTAAGATCGTATCTTTCACTTTGTTGGCCGATAACTAATATTCCAATAGTTTGCCGGATCCGTGGTTCATGGATAGCTTTCCAGAAGATGCCGCAAACAAACCTGTAAATTTTTATGGCTCAGCATTGGACACAGTTTGTTAACAGACAGCATTTATATGGCCTTTCCTTTGTTCAGGCTTACTCTTATAGATCTTGATTTCAGAGTACTTTTCCTTCGATTTCTAAAAATTTTGACCTTGGCTGGATAAATACTGAACTTCTTAAGGTTACTTCCCACCTTCAAGGGCACAAAAAAAGAATCGTTTTTTCGTTTCTTTGACAAAATTTAAGTCAGTCAGTTTATCTAAAGTTTACAAAAGAAAAATATTAAAGGTCTCAAAAAGCGGCCGAGTTATTGAGAAAAAAAACGTATTTTCAAATAAAGTTAATAAACCAGGAAGGTGTGAAGCCGCCAGGGGAAATTTTCACGGCAAACTTTCATCTTGGAGCTCGTATTTCATGTTATTTGGTATTGTTTATATCGCGCATTTGTTCTTTTGCCTTTGGCTACTTTGTCCGTTTTAGTGTCTTACCCTTCAATGCGACCATACTTAATAGAGGGAAACCAGTCCCCTCTATTAACTATGATGCGACAGGGAGATAGAAAACATGTCGCAATGCGATGCTTTTCCCCGGAAAATCCTGATCCATTGTCATTGACGTTAGGAGGTCCTGTTGTTCCATTGGTTTGCGATTTCATAGGGCGAGATAATCTCCTGGCGTAGCGTGAGATGTTTACGAATCTTTATGAGCTAAAATCTCGCATTTGATTTTGGAAGGAAATGGAATACGTCCACTTTGATCGAATTTATAGGGTATGTAGATTTGACGGATTTCGCCAGAACATTTCAGGGATAATGACAAACGAAACTGTGTCGGGAAATTTCGATATTTAGCATATTTTTCCCAGGGTGTCCATTTACGCAACACGTGTATATATACTCCAACTTTAGATGCGGATATCTAGACAACCAATCAGAATATCGAAAAAGCGCGACACACTTTTGTTGATTGATATCTTGTGAACAAGATTGTTCAGCGATTTTGCTCGTGTGGCGGCATCCGATAGCTAGCTCGCGAGCAGGCTCACTTGTTGTTTGGGTAGCGTATCGCGGGCAAGGGCGGCGGAGCCTCAACTTCCTAAAAGAAAAACTTGCTTAAATTGTATTTTTATCGCAAACTAGTTCGCAAACTACATCTACTAAGCTTTCTTCTGTTGGGGTTTTATTGAAACTGGGGCGTGTACGATTATTTTCCCGAAGGACAACCGCGAAGGTGGGAATAGCCTGCGAACAGGCTCCCGGCGAGGACGGAAAAAAAATTCGGTGAGCGTGGAACTGAAGAATTTGGAAAGTGAAGCGATCGGGGCGGGACGGAGGAGCCTGTAGACTTTGTTTTTGATATGCCTATCCGCCCTTGGTGATTAGCCTGTAACAAATCAGTCAATGCGGTAATTAGACCTGTCAAGAAGCTACATTTTCTGTACTGGCAAACAGTTCTATAAATCGACCTGATCAAACAGCCGGGCTCGGCGTCTCAATATAGAGTGCCAGTAAGCAACATGTCCATGGAATATTTCAAACTTTGTCAAGAGCCTAAAGAAATTATAAGCACATGATTGAGATGTCAAATTCTGCGAAACGACATGCAGATTCCGACCTCTAAAAGAATTTGCTACAGCACGGCCAAACGGCTCCACTCTACTTAAAATTCCTCCTCATAACAGAGCATAAAGTTCCCTTTAGAATCACTTGTGAAATAATGAAAGGTCGAGAGACTGAAAATAAAAAGAGAACGTCAAATGCACAATTGCCATGAGCCGTAGGAGTCGTGTAGGGCGGTCAACCGCAGTTTACAAAGATCTGTCAAGTATTGATCTCAAAGTTGTCAACAATCAGCGATTTAACCAATCATATCATGATACCAGGAGCTGGTATCATAGAACAGCGGCATCAATATATAGAATGTCTACAGGCTCCTTCGCTTAGTTCGGGCTCACCGGGAGCCTGTTCGCAGGCTAAGGTGGGAAGTAATCTTAAGACAATGACTCGTATCAAACGAATCCTAAACGTCAAAAACTGAAGATGCAAGCATTTAATTTGTCCGGTGTAGTCGATAAAAATTAAACACGTCGCCACAAGTACGTATTGTGCACCTTTGTTTTGTGGAACCAGGATACCTAAGCTTGATAGGAATCATGGGTTTCGCTCTGGTCATGTGTAAGGTCATGTGACCATTGGGAGACGGTGATGTAAGGAGGAGAATTTTTTCGATCGTGTATTATCGCAATTTTTAGCTGTTTTTTCGCCCTAAAAACACACTTTACTTCTTTGCCAAAATGTCTTCCCTCTTCCGTTCGGAGGAAATGACATTGGCTCAACTCTTTCTTCAAGCTGAGGCAGCTTATTCATGTGTCAGCGAACTCGGAGAGTTGGTAAGAAATTATTGTGTGCTTTCTGCCATGTTTGTTTCAGTTGTGCATCACTTGAGAAAAATTGTCATCTAGTTGTGGTCAAAAACTAAACTGATTTGACATGAGACTGACAAAGTTGGTTTATCCTTTTATATTTTTAGGGTCTCGTGCAATTTCGAGATGTAAGTATTTAGATTGTCGAGGTTTGATCTGTAAATCTACCTGTACAATACGGTCCTGGTGAAATGTACACCTAGCTGAAATGACCAATTTCTTGGTTCTTGAATTTCGTTAAGAATTTACCCCGTTTCCTGGTAATATTTGTACGGCTTTTGACGTTCGAAACAAACAGTGGAAGTGTTTTACCGTGGTTTTAATTTGTGGGAGGTAGGGTGGCAATGTTTGGGTCGTAAGCTTAACTCTTCTGAGGAGACCAATTATTTTTTTTGTTCTTATTACTAAAGGAAACATTTGGTTTGATTCCATAAATAAATTTCCTCTCCAGTTAAACCCAGATGTAAATGCTTTTCAACGCAAATTTGTAAATGAAGTGAGGCGATGTGAGGAGATGGAGAGAAAACTTAGTAAGTAGAACATTCTGATTGATAAATTAAGAACTTCTGTTCAAAGTTAAACTTGTCAGCTAGAGGCTGAAGTGTAACTAGTAACTAAAAGGTCTGTAGTTTGGGAACTATTCATTCTGAGGTCATGCCTGTTCTCGTGTAGACTTGGACACAACATCTACATGCACATACTGATATCACATCGGATAGTCTTAACTAACACTTAAAGTACAGACTTTTCCATTTCATATCCACTCCCTTCTCTAAGAAAAAATATCCTAGTGCTGAATACCCATGTCTCCCCTTTCCCCCATCATACCAACTTTCTTTCTCTCCCCCTCTCCCCCCCCCCCCCCCCCATTCTCCCCAGAAATATTCAATAGAGAAAACATGCCAACAGAAGTGGGATCGAGGGTAAGTGACTATTAGATTTTTGTGACCAAATAATGAAGGTGAATCATCTTTGGCCCTCAATACATACAGGAACCTTAACACCATGTGCTTTCTTCCTTTATATCAAGGTTAAGCTTAAGTCATACAAGATTCTACCATGCTTACTTGCACAGGATTCATTATATAATTTTTTTTCCAATAGGGTTTTTAAACAAGGAGATTGAAAGGGCTGATATCCATGTCACAGACACTGGAGAAAATCCAGAAGCTCCCCAGCCACGAGAAATGATTGATCTTGAGGTTGGTTAAGAAAAGTGAAAAACAAGAAAAGTAAAATAACATAGATTTCCTTTCTGCACTTTGTAAGGAAAGGAAGAGTAATTTTGTTAGCCAAAGAGACTGGGACCATTAAAAGTGAATGAGTGTCAAGTTGTTATATATAATTCCATATACGTTCATATCAAAATTGTTGTAAACCATGCTGGAAAAACACTTGCTTATTCCTCATGGACTGCAATGTATTTTAAGGGGTGAATATCACATGCTGTGCATCCACTGAAGCTTAAAAGAAGTAATTTTATGAGCAGGGAGTGTTATACCTGTTATTTCACTGAAAGAATAACATTTAAATATATATATATGTAATATCATATACTCCCAAATCCCGTGTTTTAATTTTATTGCACTAGTGTTTCAGCAGGGAGAATTTTTTATGCTGACAACTCTTGATTTTGTTTTCCAGGCCCAGTTTGAGCAGCTTGAAAATGAAATGAAAGACAGCAATGCAAATTATGAAGCACTCATGAAGAGCTTTTTGGAGCTGACAGAACTAAAACACATTTTACGTAAAACGCAGACCTTCTTTGAAGAGGTAGCTAGGCTTCATATCTGACTTTGGGTTAAGTTTGCTTCATGTATCTAATGCAGTGAAACTAAGGTGATATTCTATTGGGATCAACCGTATCAGATGCAACTGGTTTGGGTTGATACGGTTGATGTTTCTCAACGGAACACTTTTCCAACTGTTTTTGGTCGAAATGCGGTAACTCCAGGGAGTAGTCCTTATGTGAGCTACAATTATGCAACATCATCACGCAAATGCTTTTCTAACTGTTTCAACCTGGTGCAGGGCTGGTTGAAAAAGTTGATCAACCAAACCAAGTGAAAACAGTTTTTCCCCAGTAGAACATGAAAAAACACAACCAACCCAATCAACCAGAAACAGTTAATCCAAATAGAACACGACCTAAGATTATCATTCTTGTTCTTGCCAACAAACATAGTCTTGTACAATCAAGAAACTGGATGCAATGGAGATTATGAATAGGGAAGAAGAACAGTTCAAAATCACAGAGTTAAATCTGAAATCCAGAAAATTGAGATTTGGACAACACATGTGGTCAGAGTGCCTCTCTTGACTCTATTGAGTAAAGATGGTTTTAAAGCGGTGATCTTTTGACTACCCCCCACCCCTCCCCCAAGGGAAATATATCTAATTTTAAAATTCATCAAATGTTTTTGCTTATGCGTGATTGGTTTAAAGGTGTACCTGACTGAATATTCCCCTGGCCAGCTAAAACAGGGGAAAATCCAATTGATATTCATATTTTATATATGTATCTTCAAAACTGCAGATGTTGTGAAAAATATGTGAAGGATAATAAACAGAGTACCACCTCCACTTGGTACAAAAATATGCTTGGGTAGTTGTTCTTGGACATTATCTGTTCTTCAAAGCTCACAGTTTGCATCTTGGAGCAAATTGTTTGCTGACAAATATTTGAGCATATTTTCCTGCCAACTGTAGGTTATTGTTTATATATAGACAAGTGTTGCATCTTGGGGGAGTTCTGATACTTTGGTGCTGATTTTGGGGTTGCTATTGTAGCATGTGTAGCAATTGGCTTACAAGCATGAGACATGTGAGGTGTTCCCAGTTACTGTTTTATACATTCTACGTGGATATGTATTTATGACTGACATATTTTTAAAGTTCTTTATTTCTTTCTGTACTCAGAAAGAGCAAGAGGCTCATCTTCCTGTTCCTATATTACTGCTATATATGAATATTACTAATTTTATTATCTTCTGCTAATTTCCTCTCTCTGCTATTTTCTCTTAAATCCTTTGGCAAAGTAACCCAAAATCTGCCAAGGTATTTGGTTTTCATTTGAACTCAGACAGGAGGTATTTCATGGCAATAAACCATGATTTCATTGTGCTTGGAAGAATGTGGATTTGCCCATTGGTAAACTGAATGTACTTGCAAACTATCTTTTTGAATTGCATCACCATTGTATGCAGGACTGGTTGTATGCAAACTTTTTCATCATATTTTTTATTTCTGTTTTTCTCTTGAAAACAGGTAATTAAAATTTATTTGGCATAACTTAGCAAACTTTTCCTGATCACATATGGTACTTGGATTTCGATCATCCAAAAAATGAAATTAATGCCATGTGCTGATGCCCAAAAAAGGATGGAGAAAAAGGGAGGGTTAAAAATGTTCGGTGTGTAGCCAGGCATGTTAAAAATTGGTAAAAAGGAATTAAATGGTTGTCACTGGCTAAAAATATGGTTATCGGACGTTTCGGCCACTACTGTTGCCTTCTTCAGCAAAAGATGGAAAATGCAAATGTTAAACGGCGTCCTGCTAGAACATGTAAAAGATGTGTGATAAAACTAAATGAGCAATAGAGGTGAAGGGTAGAACTATTTTTCCTCCAAAAAGATTTGGTTACTGAATGTTTATCCCCTTGTTTGGAATTTTTATTCACAATTGTGCCTTGAGCATCTATCTGGATGGATCTTTCTTGTAACATACAGCTGTACGTGTGTACCATGGACTAATAACATATTAACAGAAATAAGCATGCAGTGTGTCATTTTTTGTTGCATATCATATTTGGTATTTGCACTGTTCTTAGCTGTATTTTTAGGGTAGCATTAGAACCATGTGTATTGGTGATTTTGATTAGGCCGAACTACATGTGCATAATCAACAACAGATACATGAACCACCTGGGAATGACGACATGCAAGCACTCTTAGGAGAGGAACCAAAAGGTGGTCCCAGTGCAGCAACTGCAACTCAACTGGGGTATGTTTACAAGTTTTACTTGTTGTGGAAAAGATGTTTCAATAGAGGGTTTGAACTTACTTGAAAAGGAGACCTGTGCAGTTCTCCAAATCCTCCTAGTTGACATACACCTCTTTAAAACCTCTATTTTGATTCATTCTTGTTAATTTGCACCTCTTTGTTTTTAGTGTTTGGGGCACTGTTTGTGTTGTTTACCTATTTCTTTGTTTGGCTAATTACAAAGAACCTTTTAAACGGTGCGGGTCATTCCTCCCCCTTCTCCCAAGCTAATAAATTAGAGTAACCCAACACCCAGCAAATGTCAAAATTTTTATGTCATTAACTGAATGGTCAGAGCTTAAGGTGGCTCCCTATAGTTTTACGATTGCGCGAGCACTGGGGAAGTAATCTGCGCGCATCCAAAGGAAAACATCAGTGTTTTTTGATATTTTATTACGTCAACATGAGCACAAAAAGCAAAACTGACAGTGAATTTTCTCATGTTTCCTTTGGTGAAATTCCATAAAATATGGTAGATTGGTAGCAAATATTTTACTTTAGTCGTAGCTTGTTTTTCAGGGAAATCTATAAGACCAGAATTTTTGCAGCAGTTAAAGACATAAATTTCAAAATATTGAAAAAACTGCCTTTACAAACCCTACTTTTTTTGTGTTTAAAATTTGTATCCTGCTGGAAGCGATGTGATGTAAAAATTTTGGAAGATTTCACCGAAGGAAATTCATGAAAATCACAAATAAAGCCATAAAAACAGTAAAAAACACTTTTGTTTGGGCATTTATAATTTAAGAATAAATCCCAAAATTTTAACAGAGATGATACCAAAACACTATGTAATCATTGCTTATTACATGTAATAAGTTTGAGATGACTAGGTGTGAAAGCGAATGCAAAAACAGCATTCAAAACATAACACTTGCGTGCGCAACGCCATAAATGATTACCCTATGGAGCCACCTTAATGAGAAGTTGGACATGAAAATAGTCAACCAAATAGATTTAATATGACAAAATTCTAACTAGTGTACAATGTAGATGCATGCACCTCGGGGATATGTCTTGCTGATTATTAGAGAGAGCAATATTAATTTGACACCATGTGCCACATGCTACATGTTGACTGCAAATGGCATGGTCAATTTCCAGGAAAAGAGGACAATTTCCTTTGCAAATGTTGTGACATTTATTCTTAATTGTTTTCTTATTTACGTTTTCAACCACTCAGATTTGTGACAGGGGTGATTGCTCGTGAAAGAGTGCCCTCATTTGAGCGTCTTCTGTGGCGTGCCTGCCGTGGTAATGTGTTCTTTAAGCAGGCAGAGATTGAGACTCCACTTGAAGACCCAAGTACTGGTGACCAAGTCAATAAGTGCGTCTTCATTATCTTCTTTCAAGGAGATCAGCTCAAAAGCAGAGTGAAGAAGATTTGTGAGGGGTGAGGAAGTTTTGTATTTCACTAGAAATATTTTTTTGTCTGCTCTCGCCTGGGAGATTACGCTCTATTTTGAGTGCGTGTTTATGTCAGCACGAACACCCATTTGGTTAGATCACTGTAAGCTTTACTAATATGTCTCCCAACTGGGCTTTAAGCCAGAATTTTAAAAGTGCCTGTCCAAAATGTGTTATAGGGCCTGCTCAAATGAGCAATGTATAAGGCAACGTATTAAAAATAAAACAATTTTCTTTAGAATGTTGCCGTCCACAGAATGCCTGGACACCCATCTGGCTAAAAGCCTGCTCCCAACTTGTGTTTGTTAAATTTGCAGTTGCTGTTTGCAGTGTTTTTAGTTGAACTCATCACCAATAGCACCTGTGTCACTTGAAAACTGTGTTACAGTAATACAATAGTTAATGCTCTACAATTGGCCAGTCAGAGTGTGTGTTATTTTGGCCACAAATACAAGCCATGTAATAAAGAGCTGTAATACAATGTATTCAAGGCCTGCTGGACATCTGCAGCTAGTTGCACCTATACAATGACATGCAGTCATTGATGAAAAAGTTATCAAAAACCTTGGCTTGTGTTTCTCTTTTCAGATTCCGAGCTACACTCTACCCCTGTCCAGACACTGCTGCAGAAAGGCGGGAAATGGCCATTGGAGTAAATACAAGGATTGAAGATCTTCAAACAGTGAGCACCTTGTTCTATTTGTACAGAAGAAAATTGTTACAACTACAGAGTTCTTGTGTATGCCAGTCCTACTAGTAGATTATATTTCAGTGATGATCAGTGTTCTCCTGATCTTCAACTGAAATGAACTGATTTGATGTTCAGCTGTATTATGTATATTTAACATTGTGTCCTGTAACATTTTCTTAGGTGTTGAATGAAACACGTGATCATCGTCATCGCCTGTTGGTGACTGTAGCCAAGAACATTAACCAGTGGTTCATCAAGGTATATCTACACAACATGACAATTATATTGGCAATCGGTATTTAAAACAATACGGAGTTGTTCAAGAATCAAAAAAAAGCGGTGGAAAATGTTCTAACAAATAGCTTCTTTAAGCAGAAATCCTCATTTGAAGAAGACACCATCATTACCTAAATTAGATCCCTTTCCTAAGGAATTGATTAGCCTTCTAGATGGTATTTCTCTTATACTACTAGGGAGGTTCCTCATGGAAACCCAAGTGGACACATTCCTCATCCTTTGTGCACTCCTCTAATCTGTAGGGCACTCCTCCCTTAAATCCACTCTACCTTGTGGTGGATTCTTCTTCTAAGTTTATGCCCTGTCCACACACAAACACTGCATTTTTATCATGTAATCTGAAAGATGAAACTTATTCCAATCTCCGATTTTCATTTTAGGTCAAGAAGATCAAGGCCATTTATCACACCATGAACATGTTCAACCTGGATGTGACTCAGAAATGTCTTATTGCTGAGTGTTGGTGTCCAGTTAGTGACTTGGATAGGATTCAGCAGGCACTGCGGCGTGGCACGGAGCGCAGTGGAGCTGCTATACCATCCATTCTGAATCGCATGGCTACTCGTCAGGAGCCACCAACTTTTAACAGGACAAACAAGTTTACTCAGGGGTTTCAAGCCATTGTAGATGCCTATGGAGTGTCTAACTATCAAGAGGTTAATCCAGGTAAGAATTTGTCTGTTGTTCTGAAAGTGCCCAAGTATCGTCAAAAATTAATGTGTATGGTTGACATGCCTCAATAGAAGTTTGAACTTAGGCTGTGGTACTTACCAGCATGAGGGCATCTCTCAGAACTTCTGAACACATTTCTCTAGAAGACTTTAGGACAGTACTGTTTGGTGCAGTGGCAATACTATTTTGATGTGGTTTTTGTTAAATGGCTGGCCCAACCAGATGTTTTTACAGGAAACCCTAGTTAGATTTGTTTCTTTCTGTTCCAGCTCTGTTTACCATCATCACATTTCCGTTCCTCTTTGCGGTAATGTTTGGAGACTGTGGCCATGGCTTGATCATGTTCCTATTTGCTTTGTGGCTGGTGCTGAATGAAAAGAAACTGCAAAACTACAAAGAGGGTGGAGAGGTAAAAATCAATTTAGTGAAGATAGTGTTGTCAAAGTTGATGTTGTTTGGAGGTTGAAAGTTCCAGTTTGTGCTTGAAAATATGAGTGCTTTCTCTTTGACCAAAAATTCTTGTTTGCATTTCTGGAAATTTCCAGTTGCAAGTGGAACAGTAGAGGTTTACTTAAATTTTCAAAAAATTTCTGATCAGGAATTTCCATTCCATATGATGCTCCTCCTAGAATTTCTGGGAGTTTTGGTTGAGTAAAATCCGATTTTGGATTTTCCAGACACTTTCCAAGGAATTTCCATACCATTTGCCTCTGTTTCAAATGTTCCAGATGTTTTGGTTGAATGGAAAGCCCCTATTTTGCAGCCTTGTCTAAATGTGCTAGCTGTGGGCAATTTTGTTTCCTTTGTTAAGTCATTTAGCACCTTCATTATGGAGTGGAGATCACTCATTTAATATCTTGACTACATGTAGGTACATTACCGATCAGAAGAAACCTAACAGGGAACGCTTGACTGAACGCGTTCTGTTTCCGTTCCACATGCGTTCCCGTTCCTGTTCTGTATCCGTTCTGTATCCGTTCTGTATCCGTTCCGTTCCCATTCTGTATCTGTTCTTTATCCGTTCTGTGCTGTTCTGTTCCCGTTCTGTTAGTGTTCCATCGGTAAGCGTTCTGGGAACTCGTTCAGAAGAACGAGGTTTCCGAGAACTCGTTTACAAGATTTGCATTTCATGAAATGGGTTAAAACTGTCACCTTTAAGCAAGAATTAATACGAACAGTGAACAGAAGTTTTCGGGGTGGAGATATGAGTCCAATTACTTGAAAAATTCGGGAAGATGGTATCGTAGCTTCAAGGCCAGTTTATAGTAAGTCTGTTTCCAAAACAATACAAAGCGACCGGTAATCTGTGTGATTGCCCGAGGAAAGGAAGAAGTAAACCAGCTTGCCAACTACTTTTAACGTCATCGATGAAAAAATGCAAACAAAAGACAAACTTTTGGCCCTTGTATTTACACAAATACTATTAGTGAGATTTAACATCGAAGTATCGCCAAAAACTGTTCGGCGAGTGCGGCAGAATCTTGGCTGAAGGACGCATGCAGTGCAAAGTACTGACAAAAAGCCGAAGCGAACATTTTGTGATACTTTTTACTGATGTTATTTTCACAGGCGAATGCTCAGTTAATTAAGATTGAACATTAACCTCACCGATCCTTCCGCAAAGTTGGTGAACAACGCCGTAAATAAAGATCATCCAAAATATCGATGTTGTTGTTTTGTTTCTCTTCTTGAGGAAACCTTTCAATCCCAGTCTAACTCGACTCATCCATCCATTTCCTTATTTGGACATAACTTGAGCTTGTTGACAATAACAAAATGGCTGTGATGAACACGAAATGGACCAGAAGATGCAGGGGAAATGCTTGCTTAGTGCTTGCAAAAAGAAATAAAAAAAGACATAAGATGATCCGCTCTGTCATTTTCTCAAGATCGCTGGGCTGAACAAAAATTGGACGAACGTTTATTTAAAGTTACATCGGGTCCAAATCCTTGGTAAGCACTCTCATGGCGTAACTTAATTGCTAGCATGTGTTCTGAAGAACGCGTTCTCTTATACATGTAGTTTGTGTTGTGGTGAATGCTTTTTTACATTTTTGTGATTCGTGAACGTTCCGTATCCGTTCCATTTCCATTCGGTATCCGTTCTGTATCCGTTCTGTACCCATTCTCTACCCGTTCCGTTCCCGTTCTGTTCGCGTTCTCGTACCCGTTCTGTATCCATTCCGTTCCCATTCGCAAACGCGTTCCCTGTTAGGTTTCTTCTGATCGGTACTGTAGAAATATATGTACGTCTCTGACCTTTCAGTTTAATACCTTCTACTCCTCTGACTTCTGTTATCTTGTCTACAGCCTACGAAACAATTTAATTTTCTCTTTCAGATGTTTGAGACCATCTTTGATGGTCGCTATATTGTCTTGTTGATGGGACTATTCGCTGTCTATACTGGCCTTATATACAATGACTGCTTTTCCAAGTCGTTCAATATCTTTGGCACTGCATGGGATCTTAGTGTAAATTGGGATGGCATCAGGTATGTAAAGAATGTCTGATAGTTAACTGTTTATAGCAGATCTATATGGGGCTGTCACAAAGTTTTGAAGTAGCTGGCTTCTTGTTGATTGTTGATGTTACTGCTGGGCTTTTGAATAATCCAGCTGGGTTTCCTGTGCAACAGTATTTGGTCTTGAGCTTGCATATAGTGAGTGGAGACCATGAGGGTCACTGAGTTCAAACCTCAGTTCAATCGTTTTTTTTTTTGTTTGTTTTAATTTTGCTCAATTTGTATCCAGTGGCAGTTTTAGTTGCATTTTTACCAAGGTCTACCTGTGTGATGTTTTATGGAACTGTGAGTTTTCTCACTGCGGGACCAGTGGAATAAAAAAGGAAATTTACTGTAGCTTTTTATGGTGCGTCTCCATGAGTTTATGGTAGTTTCCAAAAAGTGGTGAAAATTTTGTGCAGAAGACTCTGTAAAACATACTTCTAGAGCAGAAGGTTACTTCGCTACACATAAAAGTTTTGAAGAATACTTTTAATTACCAATTGACAACTGAGCAATTTTTTTAGTCTTTTGAATAATATTGTTGTTCAATGTTATTGTTTCAGCAAATCGACCCTTCGCTCGTATGGTAATACATCCAAAGACATCATGCTTGACCCGAAGCACACATACCGTGGTGTACCGTACTTCTTTGGTATCGATCCAGTAAGTGCACATGTTAACAGGGCTCAGGCTTTCAGGAGCCACCTTGTTACAGTCTTTAGAAGTAGAATTCGAATTTGGCTAGTATGTGTTTTATTTCTTCTGGCCTTTTTGGTTGGTGTAAAACTGCTTTTCATGTATTGTTAATTGTGATTGAAATCAATTGTGGTATAGGTTAAATTGCGACTATACTATGTTGCTGATGTTTGTGCAAAAAGTTATCACATGTGTAACATGTTGTTAATATCTGAGGAAAACATTAAAGTGCACCTAACCCCCCCCCCAATTTTTTTTCCCTAAAACAAGTCTACTTGTTATTTGAAATAGTTCTGCGAAAAAAGTTTTGGATTCCGTTAAATCCGCGATTTTCTGTGCCCCGACGAAATCTCGAAAATAGCTCCAAAACACCGCCATTTTGTTTCATGACTGAGTTTGAGGAGAATGGGTCCAGCGGCTCTTGTGACGTCTACCCAGGAAGGTTGAATATCTCACATCCTCTGATTTCCTTCAGGATGGTGCAATACACATTCGAAAAGTGCGCAGAAACGCCTTTCAGAGGAGCTATCGGCTGTTGCAGCAATATTCCAGATTTAAAGAAAGATATACTGTACAATTTACTGACGATGATCAGCTAATGGTGCAATAAAGACGTAAACAATGGTTGATTTTGTCGAACTGAAACAAGCGAACTGAATCTGTGAGAACCATTGAAGAACTTTCACTGGAATTTGTTCCGCAGACTTTCGAACGCTATTTTCATAAATTTTCCGCTTAAAGCTAACCAGCAATTCATAGAAATACTACCGACAACCTATATCTTCCAATCCCACAGTATTTATAACATAACTGGCAAAGTTGTGTGATCCGATCGTGATCAAGAAGCGTTATACTGGTATGTAAATAGATCGCAACTGTACGCCGCTAACCAACACTTATTTCTCTTTCGATTTTAGATGAAAGTCGAAGATTAATCCTTAAGAATTAAATGATAACAAAATTGTTAGACTCGCAGAGTATTTCGAAGGTTTGGAAATCAGCAGTGTGACAAAGATTCTGTGCAATAGCGTCGAAAATATGACCGCGTAACATTATCTGCGGACCGCTTAGGGAACACATCCTTTTCACTTATCCGACGAATTTCACTGCAAACTTTGAGAACAATTTACATTGGTTATTTGGAGTTACGACTTAAAACGTGTGACAATGTGAAATCGGTAATTGTATGAAATGTTTCCTTCCGCCTTGCTTCCCGCAGCTTCAAAAATACAGGTCCAAACAATACGATTTTCAATCGATCGAAGCCAATGTTTTGGAGGTCATCAAGTCTCGAAAACTGCAACACGTACGTTGCTCTTATAAACATGAAGCATTCAACTGAAAGTAAAACACAACCTGGATTTAACAGAACAATCACACCTTGACAAAATGCATTCTCGCTAAGGACAAATGTAAATGGGCTATAAACACGTGTGGGAATCTTATGTTTAGTTGACGAAATTACCATCCAAAGCAGTCCTTGAGTTTTCTTTCCTGCTTTTCGTTTACCTGCTCCTCCACTTCATATCTAGCTTTCCATTCCTAATATACAAGCAGCTCGTCGGCAAAGAAGTCTTCCCCTTCATCACTTGAAATATTGTAAATTGCTCTCAAAGCTCTAAGCAGTGTGTTCACAGTTGTCGAATGTGCTCAATCAAAGTTTATTCAGAGTCTTCCGAATCAAAACTTAACTCTGACTCCAGTGACGAAAAAGAAATTATTCTGAGACAAAACTTGGACGTTTTAGTCCCAAAATATATCGGAATGATTAGTTTTATGTTCCATTTTCCCGAGCAAATACAGAGAGTTGACTGAGGCACTGTTGTGTTTGGTTCCTGGGTAGACGTCATCAGGTACCGCCGCCCCAGACTCCCTAAAACGTGGTCGTGAAACTCTTCAAGCGCGACTTTGAAAGGGCATAGAAAATCGAGGATTCAACCAAATTCAAAAATTTCTTCGCCCAAATGCTTCAAATAAAGTCTAGATTCAATTTAGCGAAAAAAAAAATTGGGGGGTTAGGTGCACTTTAAAGAAAAACAACAAAAACAAAAATAGTTTAAAATTGCAAATACAGGAGCTGAACAGAGTGGGAATGACCAAAAAGATAGGTATCTCAAATTTATTTTATTTAACCTCTTCATTAGCAACAGTTAGAGTTTTATTCCAGATCTTTGAGCGCTAGTGAGTGAGGAATGGGAAACAAAAATATAAAACAATGTACATGTGTTTCATTTGAAATTCCTCAACAATTGATTAGTGTTGGGAAGGTATCTGTGAGGATGGGATGTTAAATGAGGACAGATGCAAAAAGGAATGTAAAGTGGGATTGATTTTGTTCCTTTCACAGGCAGCCCAAGCTCTCAATGTTATCCTTTTTTTTCCTTTTTATGCGAACGTTTAGGCTAAGGTGACATGGCATGTACTATTACATAACGACTGAATTTGACCATGCGAAACATGACTCTCGCCTTGCAGCATATGGAGGTGTTGTGTTACAACGGTTTGAATTTATAAAGGTTTGTATGGGAATGCAACGGCTTTGCTTGAAAAGCCAATTATTCTTATATTTTGGGAATAAAATCTACTTACCCTGTTGCTGTGTTGTATTCTTTGTTGTTTGCCAGCTCCTCGGGCTGATCTAACGTGATTTCGGCGAGTTATCGTTCTGTGGGTTTCCACTACTAAAAGAAAGACAAGGCCGGACACTGATTTCCGGAGTGCCCGCTGCTCGAAGCGAATAAATCCACTGAAAATAACCCTGCCGGCTCAATTCCTCCGTAGAATCGAAGAAGAGATGTTGAAGTTCCATGTCAGTTCACTCGCTATGTGATTCCGTCCACAACGCCTTCGCAACAATACATTTATTTCCAGATTGCTTCGCTCGCAAATTCGAAAACAGCCGTGTCACAAAAGTTAGGACACTTTCGCGGTGTTAGGTAACTATAATTAGCCCGACCGGGGGTAGTCAGCAACAATTTGTCAACAGTCAAACCAAAATGCTCCCCGGGTACCCTCGTGCTTTATTTGTCAAACCCATAAAGGGAGTGCCCGGGTACCCGGGGAGCATTTTGGTTTGACTGTTGACAAATCGTTGCTGACTACCCCCGGTCGGGCTAATTATAGTTACCCAACACCGCGAAAGTGTCCTAACTTTTGTGACGTGGCTGTTTTTGAATTTGCGAGCGAAGCAATCTGGAAATAAATGTATCGTTGTGAAGGCATTGTGGACGGAATCGCATGGCGAGTGAACTGACATGGAACTTCAACATCTCTTCTTCGATTCTATGGAGGAATTGAGCCGGCAGGGTTATTTTCAGTGGATTTATTCGCTTTGAGTGGCGGGCACTCCGGAAATCAGTGTCCGGCCTTGTCTTTCTTTTAGTAGTGGAAACCCACAGAACAATAACTCGCTGAAATCGCGTTAGATTGGCCCAAGGAGCTGGCAAACAACAAAGAATACAACACAGCAACAGGGTAAGTAGATTTTATTCACAAAATATAAGAATAATTGGCTTTTCAAGCAAAGCCGTTGCATTCCCACACAAACCTTTATAAATTCAAACGGTTGTATCGCAACACCTCCATATGCTGCAAGGCGAGAGTCATATTTCGCGTGGTCAAATTCGGTCGTTATGTAATAGTACATGCCATATGTCATGTTAGCCTTAACGTTGGCATAAAAAGGAAAAAAAGGATAACATTGAGAGCTTGGGCCGCCTGTGTTCCTTTTAATTTTTAATCACTGGGAACACTGTGAATTGAAAATTTTTCAGGCCTTTTTTTTAAACATTCTGTTTCCTTCAATTCCAGATATGGCAAGTTACTGTGAACAAGCTCACATTCACCAACTCTTTCAAAATGAAGCTTTCTATTGTGTTTGGTGTTATACACATGATGTTTGGTGTTTGCCTGAGTTTCTTCAATCACAGGTAAACATGCTGATTTGGCATGTGGTAGACAGACCACACACCATGTATAGTGACTTATTTCCACTTTGATTTCCATAACATTTAAGTGACAAGAAATTTTGCAACTAACCCTGGTTGAGCTGTGGTAGAAGTGGTTGCCTTGTGGTTAGTACAGTTGACTTCAAATCAAGCGGTCTGAGTTTGAGCCTGGCCAGGGTCATTGGATTATGTTCTAGAGGAAGCACACGTAACTTTCACACTGCACTGTGATTGGCTACCCAAGCAGGCATGATGGTGCCATCTTGCCTGCTCAGGACTACTGCTGGGTCCCGCAAAAAAATTTCCCTGAAAGCCATATAATAAATCCTTTATTGACCAAGCTCGTTCACTCAAGATGGCTAGATATTGGCCTGGTTCTCTTTTTGCGAGCTCATGAACCTCAACTTCGTCTTGGTCCATAAACACACAAAAAGAGAACTTGGACAAAAACCAGTCATCTCGACCACATGTGTGATCAATAACCCATAAATATATGTAAATATTTGTAAATGTATAACATCTTTGGGAAGATGGTCTAAAAATGATGGCTGATTTGTTTTTTCAGACACTTCAACAAACCCCTGAATATTATTGCAGAATTTATTCCTCAGGTTAGTATAGTTTTCACTAAATTGCAGAAGAGAAGTTTCCTTTATTGCTTGAGCTCAGATTTTTTTTGAGCTCAGAGTTTTTTACCATTCCATAGAAAATAGAGCCAAACGTATATTTTGACGGCATTGCATCTAACCTTCCTATCACGCACCACACATATGTCTCATTGATTGTGTATAGTTATGCAATGCCCTCTTTTGGTATACGTCTTTACTGCGGAACATCCTACTTGCCACTTGCATTTTCTTGCTATAAACACCCAGTAAAGGCTCCAGTGTTTACGGTGAAAATACAAGTGGGATATTTGATGGTATACCACTCGAAAGCATTGCTAACTAGTATATACTGTACATATATTTGAGTATCTAGTATAATTTAGACAGGCAACAGCGGTACATCATTCATATTTATTTGCTGCTTTGCATAAAATGAATAGTGTCTTCTCTCAGGATGATATAATTTATCAGCAACTTGTTCCTTTCTTTCAGGTTCTGTTTTTGTTTTGCATCTTTGGTTACCTGGTCATTTTGATCTTCTACAAGTGGATTGCTATCAATGTCAATTCACCAAATGTAAGTGTGACATTTTTGTTTTCATGTGTCAGGATCACCTCGGGCGATTACAGGGAATGTCACTGTTCACCAACTATCTCGGAAACAACGACATAGCGAGGATGAACTTTGGCAGACTGAACAGTAGTAAAAGCACTGGAACTAAACATCGGTCATGGGACATTGTCGGACCAAAATTGGTGAAATTGTGTGACCAATTTTACATTATAATCGGCCATCATGATCAGACACCAAAATGACTTGGCTTTTGTCGGGAAGATCTTGTTTGTAGACCATGTCAAAACACCTTAGAAAAATCACAAATCACACAGATCTGTGGCTTGTTTGGCTTAAATAACAAACATCTGCTTTGAAAATTGCCCCATACTGCAATGTCCAACCAAATAGACCAATTTTGATATATTAAAATTCAACCTAACACAGTAGACCTCAGCACCAGGCTCCGAGGAATAAACCCGACAAACTACCAGGTGATCTGACCGTAAATAATTAACCAATCATCTTCAAGGAGAAATTATTTTTAAAGCTGCACAGAATTCTTTGTGCGCCTAGTAGAGCTTGTTCTGGCCTTCGGCATGTAGTCCATCGACCCATCGATAGTGCCATGAGGATAAACAAGGCAGTTTTCAGTCGGAAGGCTTTTTTTCTCATCATGCTTTGGTTGTGAGTGGAGTTATAACTTTACTACCGAGTATTCTTAAAGATTTTTAAAGTAAGAAAAGTTCAGTACACGATTATCTAGACCCACAAAGTCAGTGAGTTGGCTCGTGGATCATCCGCATGGGCACATGACATGTTCTCTCCCACAAGATGTGGTTGAAACTTCTTTCCATTGATCCATACATTTTGATGGCGTAAAGTTTGCTCCACCCATTTTCCGCCGCTTGCTGTCTAGAAAGACAGTTTTTCTTCTTAAAATCGTGCGCTCGAAAAGTGCAGGTAATCATGGCGCGTTTGCGGGACAAATCTAAAAACTTCCAAGGTCTTGTTTTCACTCCTAACAGGGGTGAATTACTGCTTTGGGCTTTAAAATAGAAAGGAAAAGTACAAATCAATGTTTAGGTGGCCTCAGTATGGAGGATCAAGTAGTACAGAGTCCGTAGAACTTTCTGGTGAAGAAGGTTTTCTTCCTACAACCGCCGCGAAAACACGAAGATCAGAGTGCTTTCAGATCACAGATTTAAAGCAGCTTTTTGGACTTAAGAAACAAAAATGGTAATGTGCAATATTAGTTCGAAGTTGAATTCAACTTTTGGAATGATTGGTAAAGCCACAGGCGTTAAAATGTCTGGAAAAGGGGTCGGCAAAAACTGAAGCTTTTGCGTTAGCGTAAAGAATAATTTGAACATGTGGTCATGCAGTGAAGCACATGTGAAAAAAGTTGAACAATTTTTTGCTTTTAAATAGGTTTCTTCGCCTCAGCTTGAATGAAAATCTATTGTTATTGACCTTCCTTTCGCATTTCTTTCATTTTGTTCCCTCTATTTGGGAATTTTAGGTTTTAAAGTGAACAGTAACTTGCACGCTGGATTTCTGCATATTTAATTTACGGCGACCTCCAGGCGCTTTGTTTATTTTGTTTATTCGCTTCGTTCAAATATTTCCGCGTCTTATTAAGCTACTATAGAACTGCTGGGAAAAGAACCAAAATGGCCGCCAATTTAACACAGTTGAAATACAACTGATCTCAAAATAATTGGCTTGTTTTTGTTGTCTTTTTGACTTACGACTTTCAACTTTCTTTCGCAGCGCTGTCATATTTCGTCGCGCGGCGAAGAAATTACTCGATTTCTTGTTTTCAGACTGATTCTACAAGAGTTCTTCGCTTTTATTTTTCATTGTTTTCTCAAATGTTAACCGTTACAAGAATGAAATTCGGTTGTATTTGGTTTCGTTTTGTCCTCCAAAGTCAATAATTAAGTCAATTTTCTCTGCTTCTCTGGGACATTTTGTCGTGCGGTAAAGAAATAACATAATTTCTTGTTTTCTCATCAGTTTTGTTCATCAGGTTGAGTTCTTTTTGTTAATATCTTTTAATATTTCGACCCTTAATTGATTGAACTTTGAATAAACGATGTCTTGAAACCTGATCTTGTGTCTGTGGTTACTGGGCATATGGTTTATTTTTGTGCTTTCGCTCGCAAAATACTTGCAAAAAACGCCAGGGAATCAGGGGCGGGTCGCGGGCAATTTCATTCAGATGTCAATGGGTAGTGCATGTTTGATTGTTTGAAGTTGTGTAAGCTGTTCATAAACTGCCCCTGCGCAGTTTTGGACAGTGTCATAGTCATCATTTCCCAACCAAAGAGTAACTGTCAGACTGTGCTCAGTAAATTATAAGGCTCGATGATTTTCACTCTGACACTTTTCTCCTCTGTGAAATGGCGTGACCATTTCAGCCATGGGAAACCATCATGATGCTGTTGGTTGGTGTTGTAACTGCACTCTGTACACCTGACTGACTTAGAAATGGTGTAATGTAATTCTCAATGTCAACATAGCCCACAACTACCTCTCCAAATTCATTAAAGGTCAGGTCAATCTTTTCTAGCAATTCTTGGCGTGTGCCATTCAGATTATTAATTTTTTTTTCTTGACTGAGTTGGAGAGCGTTTGATCGAATGGTCGACCGGACTAGTGCTGTGGCCGACGTACGATAATAATAAAATGAATGACTAAATAAAAGCAAGCTAGAGGTCGATGGAATACAGTACCTTTAATACTGTATAGAAAGTACACTATTAAAAGCAAATTGAAGTAAAACACCAAGTGATTTTCAAGCTTATAATGCAGTGCGGCCAGCGCTGCATGTTGTGCGATTCAAGTACTCAAATCGCTTCCATCCAAGTGTAGAATCGAAAAGATTCACCGTCGAAAGAGACTTCCCAACTGTCCAAATCAACACTTCTCATATTTACAGCCCAATTCCGAGTTCCAAATGCGGTATAAGACAAGACAAAATAATTCTGAAAAGCAACACTCGCTCTGGCAGTGACCGCCATCATTCAAATGCAAACTCACGACTACGCACGGGCTGCCTTGTGGGATACGGCAATAAAATTTTCTCTCCAGTCTCGCGCAATGACATCACCAGATCACCTGGTATGTGGTTATTCCCAAGAGCCTTGTACTGAGGTGTATTGTTTTGGGCTGAATTTTTGCGTTCAAAGAACGCAAACCTAATTTTGACCTGTGGCTTTCAAGAGTTGGTTTCCCTGTACATAGTTATATACAGAAAAATCCACATTCCTGTAAGGACACCAAAATGGCCACCCCGCTTGATTTTTGCAGGGGCATGTCACGGCCAGTAAACTGGTACTGTTTAATGCTAAGACTTGTGGTAAGACATTTGGCGAACATGTGAGTATGTGAGCAGGCCATGTGAGCTTGTCTTTCCGATGAATTTTTTTTTGACTTCTTTCCATTCAGTCACTGAATGCTTCGCTATTATGTGCTCTCAGCATTAGATTTTGGCAAATTTAAATGCTTCGACAGTAGCATTTATCAAAATCTGAGGGAACTGTCCTTGTTTATTAACACCACTTGGCTTTGGGATGATAACCGTGGGAACAGCTACATTTTGATTGCATTTGTTGATTAGTTCCAGTCGCAACAGATAGCTCAGCCTTTATCTGGTCGAAATTTTATTGTTTGGAATCGGTGGAAAAGTACTCTGAAGGCAAGATCCATAAGACTTCTTTGTTCATCAGGGGAAATCCTCAAATTAGTCGCACAGAGTTTGTTTACGGTAAACGAACACACAAACGAGCACGCGATTGCAAATGCTAGCTTAGAATAATGTACTTAAGTTAAATATTCTATGAAACTTGTGAGTCTACAGAAACTGGCGGCATCACGCTACATATCAACAAATCGTGACCTCTTCAATAGCGTGGACTTTGACACTATGCATATCTGTAAAACCTCAGTTGCTGCTGAAAAATGTTGATTTTAGCAATAGACAAAGGTTGAAAGTCAGCTAGTGAAATCATTTATTTAAGGTATATATATTAAAGTGAGGGCGTCGAAAGCACTCTCATAATCTCTGATCACTACTAGTAATATATCAAAATTGGTTCTGGCCAGCTAAAATAGAGATTTGAAAGGGCACATGTATTGCTATGTAATAAAAATCATTTCGAGTACTGAGTAATTTTCCATTTTGCTGACACATTCCAGAGTTCTATGATAGTATGTTTTGATCATTCCAGAATTGAATAAAATTAGGTAGCTGTAATTTTTTTCCGTTGCTGGGAAACGTAAGCTGAATGAGAGTATTTTTTTATGTATTTGTTTAAGAGTTTTGAATCAAGACTCCGAAATAATAATTGTTGAAATACAAGTCTTTCAAGTCTTTTGTATTGCAGTAAGAGATTTTTATTAATGAGGCGTCTAATTTGACCTGGACTAGTGTGCATTTCCTCAGTTATTAATCTGTCCTAGAATGTTTTTAGTTGTTTTAATAAGTATTATTTTGAGCTTGGCCAAATGATTTTTAGCATCGCAGGGCTCTAAATTGCGACCACTAAAGTCGCATTTGCGAGTTAACTTTACTTATTTGCAACTAGAAAAATGAGAGTAGTCGCAAATTTGCGACTAGGTTTTGTCTTGACTGGCACAAATTAATAGGGCTAGCAGTAATCTCAAAGGAAAAGGAACATTATTGTGGATGAAAGAATTTATTTGAATACTTGTAATAAAACAAACCCACAATTCTTTGATCGCCAACTTGATCGCCATGTTTGATTATTCTAAGGCACACTGAAGTAAATGACTCTCTCTCTTGAAAACTTCAAAACGGCTACCCCTGTTTGAAATTGCCCTATAATGCATGGCAAACCCTTGAGCAATTGAGTATGTCATGTATGTGTATGGATTGTGTCTCTTCTGTTTGATTTTGCGACTAAAAATTTACATCTAGCGACTATTTTTTACCACTTAGTTGCCAATTGGCGACTTAGGGATTTTGTTGATTTTGAGCCCTGCATTGGAATTGACCTTTGCTATCTGTTTTGTTTCATTTTAGCAAGCCAGTTTGCTGTTGGCACTCATCAACATGTTCCTTAAGTTTGGAAAAAAAATCACGGGCTCTGACTTGCTTTATAAGGGACAGGTAGGCAGTATATTCATTCTTTTCAGGGCTCAACACTAACACATTTTTCTTCATTAACATTTTTCTTCATTAACGACTTTGCGCATAGAAGACATCATGCTAGACACGATTTTACTAGAAAAACTTAAAGAGCTTGTGAAACGTAGTAAGTGGTGAAATTTTTTGCTCTTTGGGTGTAATATTCGAGGAGAAATTGGCTTTAAAAACATCAATTTCTGTGTGGCAACAGCGCTAATGAGCTCATACATTTGTTGTAAAATTTTGAGCCTTTAAACCCTTGTTGCACAAAAGTATTCAATACATCGTGCTCAAATTCCTTGGGACAGTTAATCGTGCTGTGCCCTTTCAATATTCAGTATTACTCTCTTTGTAGCTCCATCAGAAACTGTATTGCTTATGGTAATGACGCAAATATTGTAAACAAAGATTCTCCTATAGATGGTACTATTAGTGATGAAACTTGAACATTAAAGTCATAGGGCCATATCTGATAGATAAAAGCCCAAACAGAGCCCCAAAATATCAGGAGAGTGTAAATGAGATCATAAAATCAATGTGGTCTGAACACTTAACTCTGCAGAGAATAAAGTATCACTTTCATCAATTTCTTCTAACATGCAACAGCTTCCAAGCTTAATTTTTATAAATATCTGTTGGTAAACAGGATGTTGTCCAGCCGATAATGGTAGTGATAGCAGTGTTGTGTGTGCCTTGGATGCTGCTGATGAAGCCATTCTACCTACGACACAAACACAAGGCTACTGAAGACGAAGTAAGTCAAAGATTTGTTGGGTTGCTAATGCTGTTGTCTTTCCTACCATCTACTTGTATTCCTTCCCCTATGTAGTTCCGGAATGAGCACTGGGTTTTCATGGCAGAGTTGAAATTACATAAACCCCTTGACCATTTGTTTTATGTCTAGTGTAATGAGCTTTTGATGTTATGGCAAGACGTGTATGGCTGTGAAAATAAAGAAGATATAAATTGTCTTTGTTCAAAGTGGTATGATTAGAGATTTAGCTCCATAAATATTTTGCTTAATACTGACTGGCAGCACCTTTAGGGTTTTCAGAGATTGCGGTCAAACACGCCCAGTCCTCCACCAGTGACAGTGCCGGTTGGAGAGCCTGGACACAATTCTCACGAAGTGGTCCACCATGATGGCCAAGCACAGGGTGAACCACATGACGACGTTCATGAAGAGGTTAGGGTGCTGTTAGTTCTGTTATTATTCAACCAGGCTTAGTGTGATGAGATTTAAAAAGCACTTGTGTTCTAATTTGCTCTGCTCAAACGTAAATTATTTTCCACTTAAATACTGCAAATGTATCGCCACAACAGAATCTCTGGACACATGTCTTGGGGCTTGGAACTACTTAATAAGCAATAAGCAAGTGCTAATGAGCTGAATCAGCTGCATAGCAGCAGAAAATATATTTTTATTCTGTTTAATTTTAGAGAGACTCTTAAGAAAAATGTCTTAATCAGGAAAAAACAAAAACAAAAAGATACAACTGTGACTCTGCCAAGATAAAACATTAAAACATCTCTCTATTTGAAATTTAAAATTTAAGAGGAAAACAGGGTGCTTGAAATTTGTGGGACTCATTGGAATGCAGTAGCAAAATGGTTAAAATGTTGGACTCTGGAATGACCATGTTCAATTGTTCGCCAGAGTCTCTAAGGTGTGTTTTAGGGCAATACACTGGGATAATCCCATAGTGCCACTTTGTACTTAGTTGTATGAGTTGGTACCAGTGAACTGATAGGGGAACCTGACATGAATTGCAGAGAGATTTACCTACGATGGACTTGCATTCTTACATAGTTATAGCATTGGACTACATCAAAGCAGCATTTGTGAAATGATTCTATGTACAGGCACACTAAAGAAATGAACAAGCTCAGCTTGAAATTTCAGGGGAGCAGCAAACAAGAATTCAGATAAGAACTTATATTATTGAAATTAATTAGCTGTCTTAATATGTATTTTCTTATTTTTTTCCCATTTCTAGTTTGATTTTGGGGAGATATTTGTACACCAGGCAATCCATACTATTGAGTACTGCCTTGGTTGTATCTCCAACACGGCTTCTTACCTGCGGCTGTGGGCATTAAGTTTGGCTCATGCAGGTGAGGAAATAAGCTGCCTATTGACTTTGCATTAAGCCCTCACAGGAAAATATCTTTTGTTACCTTTGGTCACACTGACAAGGCATGTTTATGAGTATTCTTTGTCACAGTTTTGTTAGAAAATCAAAAGCTAGGGTTTGCAATTGATTTATTTGATTGGTTTGTTCATGTCACAGAGCTGTCAGAAGTGCTATGGACCATGGTGCTCCACTTGGCTCTAACATTCAAGGGAGGGCTCGGTGTGGTTGCTTCCTTTGCTCTGTTTGCATTCTGGGCAGGTCAGTGTTTCTTTTGTCCACTGCATTATAACCTGTGTGTTTCATGGTTGATTGCATGCCATAGTCAGAACAACACTTAGATTCAGCTGGAATCGTCAGATCCCTTTTAGGGCCCATCGGGGGCAGTAGTGTCAAAATTTGATTTCTGTTTCCAAGTGTCGTGTTGTTGTTCAGTGGTAAGACACGTGTTCAGAGGTGGTGCTTAGGAATATTTTTTTTTTTTCAAGTGACTGTCCTTTAGTGCAGAGGTTCAACCTCAGAATAGAGGTTGGCTTAAGTTCAGGTATTTATACTGTGCTTTATTTTCAGTGCTCACTGTTGCTATCCTGTTGATCATGGAGGGTCTGTCTGCCTTCTTGCATGCTCTTCGTCTCCATTGGTAAGATTTCCTAAACGTATCTTGCTTTCTGTGCAGTTGAGTGGAAAATGAGGTTTTGGCATCAAACTAGAATCATAATATGAAATTGGATTTGTGTTTCAGAGGAACTTATTATTAAGAAACATCACCAGCCAATTGACTAGACATAGCATTCAAATTTAAAATAAGAGACTGTGCATGGTCGTGGCCAGGGGCCCGTTTCTCGAAAGCCCTGAAAACTGTTGGGTCCTGGAAAGCCATAGCAAAATCTCAAACCTTATGATTACAGAGCTGTTTTATTCACATATTCTTAATATGAACAGAGGTTCCCTTCATACAAGAAGTTTCAAATTTAGATACAGATGAACTAAAAATGGCTTTACGGGCCCGAAAAGTTTCCTGGGCTTTCGAGAAACAGGCCCCAGGTTTCCTAGTTTTGGCAAATCAAGTAGTTAACAAACCATGGCTTGTCGTAATTACTAATTAGTTTAATTATTCAATGAGGTTCAAAGATTTTTTTACAATAAAACTCCTCAAACTTTAAACAAGGGAAATCATAACTGTGATAAATGTGTTTGGATATCTGATCTTAATTAGTATAGATTTTTTATGATTTCTCTGTAGATTTAGTTTTGATTGGTAAAGATAATTTGAAACACTCGAGACAGTGTCTCGCCACGTTTCCAAACACCTCGAAGCTCATCAAAAATACCCAGTTGCCTACTTGTCATATTTTCATCTCTCTTCTTACTAATAATTGGGAAATGTGGTAAACCATAGTCTGTCATGAATGTTATTATATGGCTTTGCCTAACAAGGAATGGGAACTACCAAATTCACAAATTTGATTGGCTGAAATCAATACTGACCATGATCTAGATTTTCCCATCTAGACTGGTGACAATTTTGCACTGAAAAAGTCGCAAACTAAATACAAAAATATTTACTATTTTCTTCTAAAAATATTTATCCTATGGAAGTGTCAAAAAGCCTGATGAGAAAAAATAAAATAAAGAGGACGAGCAAACTTTGGCAGATTTAAGTTCAGCTCATCATGGTTTGCAAGCAAAATGCCAGCTAGTATGAACCAGTTACATTAAATGAATTTATTTAATTTTTTCCTGTTTGCCATATAATTAACATCTTATTAACTGAGTTGTGTCAGTCTGTATGGGAGAATCTTGACCCCAGTCATGTGTACAGACCCAGCAGCATTCAGTCTGGTCAAGATTCTCCTATAAAGATCTCCTGCTCGCTTAATAAGAGCTAAATATATTCGACCAGTTGTTTTCAAGAATCACATATTAAGACTGCTTTGTTTCTTCTTTCTCAATCTTTCTCAATTGGAGTGTTGATTCCTTGCTTCTTAGGGTCGAGTTCCAGTCCAAATTTTATCAAGGACAAGGATACAAGTTTAACCCTTTTTCTTTCAAGTTAATTATCAGTGGCCAGCTTGAGGAATAGTTTTAATTATCAGCTTTCTTGAGAAGTCTAGCGAGGCTTTAAATTCTTTTGTAACTGTAACAGGTTAAAAGTCAATGGGATAGCAGCAATAATTTTGTGTGATCAGATTTAACAATAGACTGAGGTATAATGAACTTTTGAGTTCAAATGCTACGCAGCTTGAGGTTAAATTAAAAAAAAAAAAAACTTGAGGACATTATTGATATCTAATGATGGAAGTTAGCTTATCATACTGTGTTTGGAAATTGACTTAATCCAGATAAATGAGCAAAATAAAACTGTTGGTTTTTGCATTGATTTGTAGTTGTAGCCTTTTCCTCCCTCAGCAATTTAGTGGATACAGTCCATCCCCCTGTAAATACTGTCTGTAAAGAGAGGTTGCACTCAGACTTGATGGACTCATTCCTTTCCACATCCTGTGGAGCGTAGAGTCACAGAAACTGCCCACCATCTCATTCTGTTTTGAGCTAACTTGTTTTGAGCCTGCCTTGACTCTACCTCCCCAGTTATAGTACAGGGAAAGGCAAAAATTAATCACTCTTTGGGTGGTAACCCCTGCAGTGCTGCAGTCATTAGAGCTGCCATACCTGGTATCTTGTTGTCTTCCTTCCCCAAGATGAATACACTGTAAAGTACATGAATCTCAACTCATCACATCCAAATATCACAATTTTATTATGCTGCTGCTCTGCAACCAACTACATGTAATTAAGCAAAATCAGTCAAAAACTGTACACATATAGTATCAAACATATGTCACACTGAAGCTTAATGTACAACTTGGAAAATAAAATTCTCTGTTTTAATGCATTGAAGATAGCAAGGACTTTGTGCAAATATGCATCTAACTACAAGTAACAATCTCTATGTTACAATGGCCAAAGTTAAATAGAGCACTAAAGTGTAAAAAAGTAATTGGCTTCGCATTACTCTGCTACATGATTGGCTTAAAATACTTGCACCACTTTTTTAACCAAATTATCGGAAGGAAAATTGATCGCAACTTGCCTACACACATATTTCCACGCTGTGTCAGCTACATGTATTTACTTCAAGTTTTGTTTGGTTCACTGGATTGTCAGTGACCTTTGTGATTGGCCAGAGTGGATCACTGATTGGTGTTTTTGGTTTTGGTCTTGTCACTCATTTGAAGATCACTCTCTCACTAATAAATTATATTCTATTAAATAATTATTTACCCTCCTATTTTTACAGTGCACACTATTTAACTCCAACCAATCCTAAACAAATTATAAAATTGTTGTAACCTTGGGTTACTTTTGCTTTGCAAAAATAAAATCCATCTACTTTGTGACTTTTACAATTTGCTACAAGTATAGCCTTACCAGTTCAGCCTCCCATTGGACAAGGCAAAAAACGTTCACTTGTAAGAGGGTAAAAAATGTAGTTTGTAAGTGCTGGAACCACAATTATTGGGCACTTTCCATTTGATGAAAAATAAATTGTTTTATTCCAGTTTGAATTTCTGGAAAGTTTCTAGCAATGAATGGAACAGCATTTTCCTGAAAAAGAGGACAACTTTGCGAGCTATACCAAAATTTTCGCAAAATTTCCGTTCCATTAAATGCAAAGTCAACTTTTGACTTTCCTCCAGGAATTTCTGGAAATTTCAGTTGAATGGTTCGCTTTTCAGAAATTCAAAATTTGTGGAAACTTTCCTCTGAAATTTCTCTACCATTTGCCACTGTTTTGAAATTTTGGGATTTTCGGTTGAATGGAAAGTGCCCATTGTCAGCTTAAGGGAGGTATTTGACTATGGGAGGTGCCTGTTAGCAGACTTGGGGTGAACTTTACATGTATGTCAAAATGTCTTCAGTGGCTCTTCCTAAGTACTGTATTATTCCAGATGTTTATCATAGTCTGTCCTTCCTCCCAGTAGTAAGTATACAGTATGTTTGAAATGTAAACTTGCTTTCTGTCCTACCTTAGCCAAATTTGTACTTAATCAAGTTGTCTATTTCTTTCTAATAACGGATCCTTGGCTGTATTTGGGTTTTGGAAAACAGTGCTTTTTTGTTACGTTTTGGCAACATCAATCCAAACTTTCCTTATATGCTACCAAGCACAACAAAAGGCAACAGCTAGGTACAAATATCAAAATAAAACTGTCTGCTTAACAATGAAACTGTTTAAAAAAACAAGGTGTTTCAAAAAGCGACATTGGAAAAATAATGATGCTACATGTATGTCTATTTGAGCTGCTAATTGTTCGGTGCATCATCTTCAAACTGAGATCTGTCCAGTCCAAGGAACCTCAGTGCATTACCCGCTAACAGCTTATCCTGCAACAGAAAGTATACAATACTAGTGAGGGGACTGGTTCATAAAAAACAAAGAATTTGGTCAGTAAATATCTCACGAGACAGGCTTTCTTGTTTACAGGATCCATGTACCCTGGGTTCTTACCCTAACTTCTGTGTTCTCTTTGTACACATCTGCTATAAGCTTTCCTGGGTGGGGTTCTCCAAGTGGAAATGGGTAGTCACTCCCTAAAAGAACATTTTCCTGAAAAAAAAAAAGAGAAAAGTTTACATTTTTGTGAAAAAGTTAGCATGCAGAACCATTTTAGCCTGCCTTTCAAGCGTCTTAAATTTTTTTCAACTACAAAAAACAAACAAACAAAAAGAACGTGAGCATTATCCGGCATCACTGTCCACTGTCTGGTTCCAGAAAATAACCATACCCACTTCCAGGAGGGTTAATGGAAATCCCAAGTGGGAAGGGGGCAGTCTCAAAAGCCACAATTTTAAAGGAAAGTATGAACCAAATTTGCAAATCAGTATTATCAGTCTTGTACATGTAAAACTGGATTATACACACTAACAAACAGCAGTAAACTGGGGCAGAAGGGAGTAGACCAAATTCAAGGGAGCTCATTTATAACCTCTGCTACATGTAACCTGCATATATCATCTATCCCAATAGAAATATTGCGATCTTACCTCACCAATAGTGTCCACTAGATATTTGAGAGCTTTTTCATCATGGACAAGACAGTCTGTAAAAATCTGGCCAATGTACTTTCTGGAAAACCAATTGATAATAACTATAAGAAGGCAGTGTTTACCAGATTAAACATTTATTCTATTCCACACGATTTTATAAACCAAACTTTTAAACGATGCCCTGACAGTCCAAGTGTCCTCGATATTCAAAAATGCCCAAGAAGTTCTGATCTGTACTGCACATACGGAGGATTAGAATTTTACTTATTTTTATGAACGAAGTCTAACAAAAGGATTACGTAATGCCTAAAGGTATTGGTAAACACTAACGAATGCAATTGCCTGTGTTCATTACGTAATGCCCAAAGGTATTGGTAAACACTAATGAATGCAATTGTCCCGTGTTCAGGCAGTATAGAAGAACTGACCAGGCAAAGCTAAACAAAGAGTGCTTATTATTAATTAAATACAGTTAAATGAAATTTAACATAGTTAACGACTAGGAGCTAGTCTGGTGAGTAGCGTTTTTGTAGGCAGTTGTTAATGTCTTAGCCGTCTGTTAGCGTTTGTGTTTAGCGTTTGGTGTGTTCTGTAGCGTTTGATATAGTTCAATGGAATTTTACATAGTTTATGACCAGGAGCTAATCTGGTCACTAGCATTTTTTTGTAGGCGTTTGATAGTGTCTTGGCCATCTGTTAGCGTTTGTTAAGCATTTGGTCCTTTCTGTAGCATTTGCAGCAGTCATATGGTCATTGGAGCCCTGGGGCTGACATTGTCCAGCAGTATTCTTGGTTAGTACGGGTGTTGTCGTGCCATGTGCTTGCAGTGTGTTTGTTGCTCTGTTAGTGTGATGTTGTGGATTGAAATATAGTTTAGTGGTTCTCTGCATTCCCTCCCTACCGCCCCCCCCCCCCCCCACCTCTTTTCAGCTTTTTTTTCTTCCACTTAGCCATCTGGCTTGAGTGTAACGGGTGCCTGTGGGGGGCCTGGCACAGGAGGTTTGTGGCTTGGTTGCGGGTTGGGCAGGCCAGCCAGGTGTTCTAGTGCCTTGGGGATGTGACTGTGGTTGCAGCCCCTGGGCTTCGTAGGCACTTTCCCTCCACTAATTCCCTGCTTATTGTGATCACTAAGATGTAGCTCATAAGGCCATCCCCTTTTTTTTCTCTGTTTAGCGTTGTCCGACCGACCCAGATTTTCGCGTTTTAAAAAAAAAAAAGTTACACAGAAGGCAATGAAGGCAATGACACATTATTTTAAACAATTGTCACTTTAACCTGAAACATAAGCAATTTTTTGCCTTACAGAGTTTTAGTTTTTCCCTGTTCTCATTCGATTTTAACAATGACGTCGACCTTTTCCTTCCTCCATTGCTGCAATGTTGACTTTGTAACCACACCTTGTTGTTTCCAGGCTCCACGGATATTATGCTGAGGTACCGGGCCTCGTAGCTCCTGACTCCTTTTCCAATTTTATTTTTGTTTTTTTTCCTTTTCTGACCAACCAACCCAAAATCAGAAAATGCATTCGACAATAAACGAAAAAAAAAAGGGGGGGATGGCCCAACTAAAAAAAGAATTAACATAACTTTAGATGCCATTTGTTAGTGTCCTGAGACAAAGCCTTAGTCCACTTGAACTATGACAAAAAGAATGTGGACATAATGACTTAGTATATACAGGAAAGACTGACCTTGGATTAAATGGGTTCTGAACAGCACAGAGATCAGGTCTGACATTGAAACCATGCTCAATGCGACCAATAGTGAAAGGAAATGCTCCTCCTGTGTAGCAAAAATTCAATCAACAGAAATATTTTATGTTCACTGTACAGACATGTTGAAATGATTAACTGCATATAGTTTTCTTGGATAATTCACATTGCTTACCTCCGTGAGCAAAACACACTTTCAGCTTTGGATATCTTTCTAGAACTCCACCAAATATCATGCAACAAATTGCTTGTGCTGTCTCACCGGGCATTCCTGCAAAGATAAAAGAGAAAAAAAATTGTCAACAAGTGAAAAATTTGGAACTTGAACTCAGGATTGATAAACTATTTGATATGGAGTTACAATTTGCTGCAAAGCTTACCAACAAGCCATGGCAGCCAATACTTGGACATTCTTCCTGTCAACTCCATATCCCAGGGATGAATAAAAAGCGCACAACCTAATTCTTCAGCAGCCTAACAAGAAATATATAAAATGAAGGAGAACATCATTCTTAACTGTTCTCTCCTTTAGAAACATAATGCCACAAATACACGCTCAAGATGGCTGGAGACAGAAAGTAGCCAGGGACAATAATTGATTATAATACCTACTTGCCATGATTATAACCCTAACCCTAAGGTCCCATGTCTCAAAAACTTCCTAAGTATACAATGATGTAACCTTTTTTTTGCATAGGAAAGGGCTAATGTTAACTTCCTGAAACAAGTCCTCTATTGTGGTGTAAATGCAGAAATTGCAGCGACATTGTGATCTTTTTAAATTTAGTTTCTTCTTAGAGTATCTTTTTTCATGAAAAATTAGTAATTATAAATTTTAATTAATTGAAACTTAGGGGACCAGACAGTAGCACTACTACCTCAAAATCCTGGGACTTATTGTTTCATGTCTCTTGAACTGTTACTTACATACCTCTAAAATTCACAATTTACACTGTAGTTTAATTACTTACAGCAAACACTGGCTCTAGTTCTGGGGCATCTAGATTCCACTCATTGATATGAGAACCAATTTCAACTCCAGGAAAACCAAGTTCCTGCATATTAACAGAAAAATGCATTGTTTACTTTTGGCAGAGCTTTTGTGCAAGTTCTTCATTCTGAGCTCCCCTCCCACCCCACCCATCACCCAAAAAACACTGACATACTGTCTTAATGCTATATTGATCCTTTTCTTCTTCAGATCTATACAGTTCAACCCCTTTTAAACAGCCAGTTTCAGTTTTCAGTTTTTATTATTGCACACTATTTACTTTATAAATATTTACTATTTATTTCCCCACCCTTGGGGAAATGGATAGTGGCCACTTGAACACAATAAAGGGAGGGTTTAATAGAGCTAAATACATTACAATAGAAAAACCCTCATCGGGAATTTGATTACTGGCCACCTATTAGGGGTGGGAGTTAATACAGTGTAGGTGGCCACTGAATAGGGGTTCGACTGTAGATTGACATCAAGAATATACTTTGAACGCATCTAGTATATGCATGTAGCGGGAAACCTCCATTACTAGGATCACCATTTTATCACAAATTATACCAATTTCAAATATGTAAAAGAGAGTCGAACCCCTATTAAACGGACTAAGGCCAGTTAAAAGGGGTTGGCCACTAAATAGAGGTAGAAACAATGGAAAAGCCATCATTGGGACTTTGATTGCTGGCTGCCTAATAAGGGTGGCCGCTTGATAGGTGGCTGCTTTAATAGGGGTTTGACTATAGCAAGCACTACCATGATTTACATATAAATATTGTCACCTTCACACATCTTGTTAATTCCTGTACTGCCAGGTCTGGGGCCTGGAATGAAGGGGAAACACAGGTCAATAATTAAACTCATCAAACATCAAACTCAAAATTAATCTCTTCACATAGAGGGGAATGGTTATGAAGCCCGGCAAACATCAAAGGAGCGAACAAAGATGGCAAGATTTATGTTGGAAGGTCCATGACCGTGCACAATCTTTTGTTTTGCGTTCCTACACAATGCATGAGTTACATAATCAAAACATTTCTGTTGGTTAGTTCCTTGGTCAGTAGTAAACAACTATTGTGTTTTGTGCATGGTCAAGGCCAAAAAAGAGAACAAAAACATACAACAAAGAACTTTGTTGAGTTTCATAACCATTCCCCTCTATTAACTATGCATACATGTACATATAATGTACATGTATATGTACATCTAAGCATATGGTTTCCATTACAAATTAAGCTTTAAAATCCAATCATCTAACAACTGCATTGTACATAGGACCTCATAATGTCACATGAAATTTCTGTGTTGAGTTGTGTGACATGGTCAATAGCCTGCAAATGCAAAGACGTATTTCCAGTTATCGCTTGTTTCTGCCAAGGAGACAAGAGACAGCTGGAAATACGTCAGTCTGCGCAGGCTACATGACCAAGGACATCTCAATAATTTTTTTTTAATAAATTGTTTTTTTTTAATTACAAAACACATAATTACTTACATTATACTTACTCTACTTACAATACAACACTTAATACTTACTCTACTTACGATACAATACAATACAATACAATGTTTTAATCTACTACTTTACACTACCATGCGAATCTTACATTACAAGGATACGCTTACGCTATAAAACAATGACTTACAATACTATCAGTTCTTACTTATTTACTTATTTTTTTACTATATAAATACAAATTAGTCTGTCGCAATAACCTACAAAACTACACATAACCCATTATTAATTACTTACAATTGCAATACACATTTTGATAAAGATCAATCAGTAAAGCAAAAATAAAAGCAATTTTTAAAACATACACTACTACTGACAATGACAATATTATTAAGAAAACATTACTTGCAAAAAGAAAAAAACTACAATTATGATACGCTAGTTGTATATACAAAGCACTCAATAAAATTTATAATACACAGTATAATAATATTATAAAGTACATTTGTGGGTGACAATATGCACACACCTGCATTGGAAGAGTCCCAAGTCCTACAAATCTCTTAGGATGTTTCTTTATCGTCTTGGCGAGATCATCATTCAATATGCGGCACAAATCCAAAGTGTCTTCTGGTTTGGCCTTAGAAATCAATACAGCGAACAGTTGAAGTAGAATTACAAACTTATTTTTATCGCAAAACAGCTTCTGTGATATGAATGGGAAACTTTACACACTTACCCAGTAACTAAACATAACTGGAACAGTAGAAAGAGCTTGTACTGTGACACCTGAAAGCAATTAAAACCTTACGTGACTTGACAGTAAAGACAAGCACAATGTAATGTAACTCTGACAAATCTACAACACACACTGACAGTACTGGATCAGGATTTACAATAGGCCATGTTCGATATAACAATATTCTAACATCACCCCAAGGCTTTCAGGACAAAATAATTATTGCCAATTTGTTGAGTTTATTTTGTCCTTCAATTCCCAAATAAGACTTGGATACAAAGAAACCACCAGCAAAATGTGGACTGAAGCTTGTCCTGAAAGCCTTGGAGCCATGTTGGAATAACGATATATCGAGCATGGACTATTCTCTGTCACAATGTTATTACACCCTGCTGACTTCACTCTCACTTCAATATTGAAGTGAAGAGTGCTGCAGGCCACACGAACTGTTCCATGTGGGCACCAAAGGTACATGCATGACCATGATTATAAGCTCATCTGGAAATTTTGTCCCCTTTACTTCTTAACATGAAATACCAATTTTATTTGACAAGTTCTCTCTGATTTTAGAACATTCCCTTTTTTTCATATTTAAAAATTTATAATTACATATCATTATGTACATGTACCTTCAAAATCTCACATCAATTGCCTAATAACAATGTATAGATAAATATTTATTGCAGTTTGATATTAATCACTGCTCAACATTGATTACCTGTTGCATCCATATCTCTGATTCTTGCCTCCGGTGACCAGCAGTTCTCATCTATCACACGAAAAAGGTTTCCATCCTTCATCATCTTTGCCTTGCCCTAAAAACAAGACAATATTAAAGTTTAAACTGCAGTAGTACACGATGAATTTGAAAATAAAACGGCTTATGGATCTTGCATTTGATTTTCTTTCCGTGCGACAGTTCGGTTACCTATGAGGATTGCAATTCCAGAAAAATTATAGTGACACTGGAATCTACTGTCAACTTACATTGCAGTGGTGATGAAGTTGAATCCAACCTCCATATCCATATCGCTAGAAAGCAAACAAACAATCATTATTTCAACAATGGTTTGCAGAAATCTTAATTGGAGTAGCTCTTGGACTGCAGCAGACTTAAAGGGCCCTAGTTTATATAGCCACACTTTTGTTTTTGTCACATGCATGCAAGAGTTTGGCTATCATATTTTATTCGGAGCATGTCCAAACAAAGGAAATCACTGTGAAACTACTACAGATAATTAACCATACTTTCAGGAACACAACTTACAGTAAAACAATAAGATTTCGCGTCACTATGTACATTTAATACGAATAATTTCGATGTTCGCCTACACCGACCTCAGCTAAACAGTCCGTTGCATTACAAGAATATTATCAAATACGCTGTACATGACTCTCTATAACGTACATTGCGTGTTGTTTGGATTTAAAACAAAAACATTGAGAAATTTTAGAATTGTTTATTTTTCATTGACAGCTTTGTATAGTCTTGGAGGCGGGGAAGGGGTGCGGTGTATGACGTTTTAAATCATAAATATTCATTAAAGTACAAAGAAACAAACGTATAGAAACTGTAACAAACAGTATAACCCTATGTCTTTTGCTTTGATTTTAAAATGAAGACAACAAGGTCACTGAGAGAAGAAAATGATTTGACATTTCGACCGCAAAATGTAAAACTTGTGTTGTGTTGTGTTACATTACATGCAATATGGTTTTCTAAATTTTCCGCAAACAAATCAACTCGAAATTGTTTGATCTTTCCTACCGTATGAAAAATTTAGGTTTCCCAAGCTAGTAGAAGGGCATTATAAATTATAACACAATCACTAACAACTTCCTAAAACAGGGTTGCTCCGAAGCGTTCGATATTTCAGTCCGCTTGATAGGCTCGATCACACCGTAGACTCAGTTCAGTTCGAGTATCTCTGAAATTGGCGGCAAAATAAGTACTTACCTCTTTAAGATCTGGCCATCTCTCGGGTAAAATATGATTGTGAATATCAATTTTAAAAGACATCAGTCACTACGCTTAAAATGAAACAACTTACAACTATTATAAATAACGTTATGACCGAAGGTGACACGACTCGACACTTGCTCCGCAACACGATACAAGATGGCGCCTCTGAAGATTGCGACAGGACTCGCCCCAGTCCTAAGTCAAACGCTCGGACAAGAAAGCTTGTCGAGGCAGTTCCATGCTGTACTTTTCGTGTTCCTTCCTTGATGCTCATTAAAAAAAAAAAAACCGTTTAAAAACGAAGAAGAAGGGTTTCTTTTACATGGTGGTCTTCTTTGAACAGTTTTGGCCACTTTTAGGGACATTTTCTTCAGAATGGTTGACTTACTCTTCGCTTGGGGCGGGCGATGGTGGTTGGTGGCGATAGAAGGGATTCGCCTACGTTTTTGCAGAATCAGTGGTGTATGGATATCTGATTTATCAGCAAAGTTGAGAAAAGTGGAGCTCGACCTATCGCTAGTTGAATAAGGGCAGCCAGGTGGTGGGTTCCTGGGGCAGCAATATACTCTAACAAGAGGCAGGCATCTATTGCCTTTTGAATGATTAGCAACAGTAAATATTACATGTAAATGATCAATTAGCATTTCAAACAATACATGAATAAACTTCTCAGCTGGACAAAAAAAATGTCTATTAATTATCTGTTGTCCAATTAGTTTGTTTATGAAGTTCCGCTGTAAGTTCCTGTCTAGCTTTTTTCAATTTTTTTTAGCCATTCAGACGGGTTCTTACCTACGTAAGAGACTATGATCTTGTACCTGTGTGGTTAATCTAAGACATATTTCGAGTCGGATACATTAATAATTCTACCCGAACAGTTTTATGTCTCTGGGAGGCGCACAAAACGGATGGAATTTTGGGTCGATTTTTGCCCTCACTGACTACCCTATCAGTCAAAACAAGGGTACAACAAAACCGCATACATTCATTTCCTCATGACACACAAATTTTCAAATAGACTTAACACTCAAAAGCACAAATAAA
Source organism: Orbicella franksi (assembly GCF_964199315.1). Classification (NCBI taxonomy): domain Eukaryota; kingdom Metazoa; phylum Cnidaria; class Anthozoa; order Scleractinia; family Merulinidae; genus Orbicella; species Orbicella franksi. The sequence continues at coordinate 11,953,921 of NC_138149.1, forward strand.
ATGAAAAGAAGATTTTTGTTAACGATTCTTTATGTCTCGTTGAAAATTTGTGTGTCATGAAATGATGAATTAATGCAACCATCAACAGGAAACCTCCTAGACTTATCATCTGAGTGAAAATCTGTCTTATTTGACATGAAGATGTAAACAACTTTTCCATCCAGCGATGATAGAAATAAAGGCTTATGATCTTGCTGTGTGTTTGGCTTTATTCGATTCTTTGAAAATACTTGTAGATCACTTTCTTTCTTTCAATTTCTTTATGAAAACCCGGCCCGGTTCACTTCCGTTTGATCGTCACAAAATTCTGGACGTGAACACCTGATGACCCGAGGGGGCTTGTGGGTGCAGTAATGGAATGCGTCTGAAGTGCGTGACGGCCTTCGGTGGGAATGGCAGAAATTTGTGAGTTTCCGGCGACGCTTATAAATTCTGTTTTTTATCTGCTCGTGTGATTGCAAAGAAAAGTCGCCACGGGTTGCCGCAGGTGAGTCTTAAAAATCTGATAACACTTCAGGCGTTTGTTGGTGATTCAGGTTGCTGTTAAAATACTCAATCAAAAGGATTTTTTATCAACAATATGAATTGTGGTCGACGCGTTTTGCCGTGCCTTCAGGATTTCCAATTCTTTGCGCCATAATCCTATTGCCTTAGCATTCAGCTTTATGTTTCTCACATTTGGTGTTCATAAAACTATTGGTGTTTCGTAAACACGATCTTGATATTTTTGTTCCTCTGCGACGGCGCGCGTGTTCTCCTAAGTAGACATTTTGTCAACCTGAAACTCAACTTTGAACCTTAATTGCCTTGGAAAAATATTTACAACTGTCAGCCAAACAGTGTGGAATCAGCTTTCCACTGAAGGACCAGCTGCTTGTATATTTGATTTGTAATTGACCGGTGAGGAGTTAATTTATTCACCTAAAACGAACCACAAAAGTCAATTCGTACAGGGAGAGTAATTCATTGATACAAACTGCTGCCGGAGTGAAATTGAAAGCGTGCTGCCCGCGGATACAAGCTTAATCTTGGCATTCGCCTTTTATGATATTCTCTTCTTAAATTGGTAGCAAAGTAGGTAGGTTTTGCCATTATCTTCGTGAAACAAAGAGTGGCTTGTTGTCAAATTATGCTGACTTTTGTTTGCTGTTGTCGAGGTGAATTTGTTCATTCAGTTGTGAAAGAACGAAAAGTAAAATTTGTGTGGTTAGCTGATCGGAAGTTCGAGCTTACCTTCGGGCGCTAGAGAATTTTTTGTGGTAATTTTCGTCGTTCTTTGTGTCTGGTATAGACTGAGAAATGAACACAGACAGGTCGTGTATAAATTTGGAAGGCAAGTCAGAAGTGCGGACAAACACACATTTTATTACGCACTTCATTGAAGAAGAGTGTGGTTTTCATTGTATGATGTTCTAATGTTTTATTTAGACCTGCATTCTCATCAAGAATGACTACAATGCTTTCTTGCTGGCATGAGCTTTACTTTTTGCATTAATTTAGATTCAGGTATTGGACATAATAATAAACTAGGGCGAAGCAATTAAGCTTCATGTGCCATAAGTCTGTCTTTTGAATGAAACCTTTCGTTCCATCATGGTCAGTTTTCAATTTAATTTTATTTCCTTTGCAGGAAAATGGGTGCTCTCTCAATGCAATTATGTGTTTTCCTTTGGGGGTTGTTTCTTGGCGTTTGCGGTATGTTTTAAATTCTTATTTTAATGCGGTTGTCTATAGATATTCATAATTACAGACCATCGAAAAAACGGTTCCCTTTTTGTCAAATATGTTTTAAATGACCCCTTAGCCACATTTTTTTTTCCAGCCATTCTGTAGCCTGTGATTTAAGTAGCCAAAATTTGCAAAATGAATGATACATTTATTCAAGCCTGCTGGCATATCTCAATAATTTTTATGCGAAATGCAAATTTATACAGGGCTTTGTTAGAAATCACTGATATTTAAATTATGAAAATATCGTGACAGACAGGTGACGGCCAAGTTGATAATTGTCACATTTTCAAAAAAAGAATTGAAGCAAAGAATCAAAACAAACTACAAATTAGGAAAAAGACTTATTGTTTTGTTTTGATTTGGAGAAATTTGAATTAAAGCTTTCAGAATTGCTCTATGGGGGGTAGGGGGATGTGCAAGTTTTTGATGTTAAGATATTAGGTTGTTTTCACATTGGATATATATATTTTTTTTTTTTTCGTCAGAAGGAAATAATTAGCACATTTATGGGTTTTGATATAGAACTTGGCAGAAAAAAAAAAACCACAGAGGAAGCAGCATACTGTAAATGAACAGAGAATTGCAGAATATAATATATAGAATGCTCTGCAAATTATACATTCTATTAGCTAGGTCAAATCATGTTTAAGCTAATTTAGTGTGCAGGTCATTATGATACCATAATTTTTCAGTTATTAGATAAGGTTTATTTCTTTGATTTGATTTAATTTTTAATTAGCATGCTAATTCTCTGTTGTTCTTTGAAGAAAAAGAAAACAACTTAATATCTTTCCCCTAGGCTTTCTCTGTGTTCGAACATTTCTTTGTTTCTTTTCAGCAATAGATGCACCAAATATTATTGTGCTTTTAAGCTACATTTATTTCAATTACAAAATTATTTGATTGATCACAAGAGATTTGAGATGGAGAATACTGCAGTGATTTTAAGGCGAACAATTATTTCATTTTGTGTATTTTACTGTTGTTCCAAACAAGATCATTTAACTTGAAAAAATACTTGAATGACTAATTTATAATATTATTACAAGCAGGTAATTCAATCTCCAAGTATTGCAATCTCCAAGAGAAAGACCAAACTTTAGTCCCTGCGACTAGTCCCATGAATTCAAACCAGTTTGGATTCAGATTTTCAATTTTTGGGACAAGCCGCTGGGACTTGGTCCTCAGAAGGCCTTGTGTGAGCTGTTCCTGGGACAAGTCCCTGCAACCAGTCCCTTCGTGTAAACTGTTCCAGGAGCTAGTTGCAGGGACTAGTCGCAGGGGCTAGTCCCCTCGTGTGTGCTGGCCTTAATGGTGAGCTCACTGGCCTCTATAATGAGTGGCACAGGGATGTGCCAATCCAATGATATACTGGGGTTAACCTGTTATCACGCTGTAACCTGAGTGAATACAAAATATAGCACTAGATTTGAATGACAAAATTTATGAAAATGGTAACTTCATGCTTCTGTTTCCAGACCAAGGACTTCTCCCATCAGTGGGAGGCTATTGGTATTAAAATCTTGCATAATCTATGCAATGGGGGTAAAGCAACAGGGTTAAATATGACAGCAGTATATTTCACTTTGGCTCAAAATACCTTTGATAAAAAAATACATTTTCAATGATAATTATATTTCAACCTACAGTACCATAAAGTTCTTTCACTACTACATAGTTTGTATATACATGACATGTGTAATCTTTTCTTCCACCTCCCAGATATAACATCACTAACAACCATAAAATTAGATTTAGACAGGCATCTATCAAACAACCTTACCAGAAGCGTGTTGTGCGTATTAATTAGAAGTATCTTTGTTGAACATGATGTTGTACATGTTTACAGGTGTTCCTGATTGCACGACAATAGAAACATCATGTGGTGACTGCATACAAAATATTGACCCGCCGTGTTCTTGGTGTGAAGATGCGGTATGTAAAATTACTTGCTTCCTCTTGATGGTAAATAACTTGTAACTAGTAGACTGGTGGCAGTCTGTTTTTCTCTCAAAATTCAGCAGGGTTATGAGGAATGACATTGTAAGTGTAAAGGGGAATGGGACAGGGGCGTGGCACGCAGGAGAAGAAAAACAGGCTGCAGACTCTTCTTGTGTTTTTGAGGACATTCACACTTGTCAAAAATAATCTAATTAACCAATTAACTAATTAAAATCAACTAGTTTTTCGCAGGAGTCACATGAACCGATGGCTCAAACTCTAGTGTTATCTTTACGAAATACCAAATGCTTTTGTCGGACGAATTTCGCAAGCAGAGGTTATTTTTCTATGTCATCCACAAGAAGAACACCTAAGAAGTTTGCTTCTATACTTAAACTGAAAAACGCGTTGTGCTCTGGCAATTGCTCTCGACTTTGTGAATGTTTATTTAAGCCAAACAATGGCATATACAGCATGCAAAAGAATTGAGAGTTGCGCGTAAACAACTACATTTGAATCATGTGGTGCCAGAATGACCAAAGGAGGAATAAACCTACATGTATACATCGAGCTTGAGAAACATAAGCTCGATCAGATAGCTGCAAGAAACATAAGACTCTCTCCAAAGAAACGTATAGCTTACTTAAAGTAAGGCTACGGTGTCTCCGAAGAAAAACGCACAAGGACAAATTTTCTGTGATAAGAATCTACCTACTACTTGCAAACAGTTCTAATCACAGCCGGGCCTGGCATCAAAATGTAGAATGCAAGTAAGCAACATTTTCACGGTAAATCTCATATTTTTTTCCTTCAAAAGCAAATACTTGGAGACTCAAAAAAGTATCATACAATAGAAATGAGCCTCAAAAATGCATAAACACATGGCAAATTACAGAGGTGTCGAACTCAACGAAGCGACATGCAGATAACAGGGGAAATCAAGCAAAAAACAAAAACTGAAATTATAGATTTTATTATTTATTTATAATCGCCTTAAGCACTTTTTTCACTGTAATTTTTCTTACATTTACATGATTTTTAAGACTGATGAATTTCTTATCTTGTACATTTGTTGTGGTACAGAAAAAGGCAAATGGCGTTTTAGAGGAGAGTGTGAGATCACTCAAACGTTAAAAACGATTGTTTGAATAATCTGATTTAAAAATGTTGAAATTTAACCCACAAAATTCACCGAACTTTTAAAACTATAATAAACAGGGATCTTTTGCATGAAATGTTACATCTTTTCTATTGCCTGTTGTTTCCAGTTAGGGCCTTTAAAAAAATCATCGAAATCCGGGCGGGAGGGGGGGGTTCCTTGAGCTTGGGGTGCTCTAGCAGTCTGGGAAATCCAGTCAGAGGGGAGGTCAAAAATGCTTGCCATCCGTCGTGGGGGGGGGGGGGGGGGGGGGGCAGGGTGTATTTTTTCTGGAATAACACGTTACACAAACAAATCATAAACAATCAATTTTACATTAACTTTGTTACGACAGGTAAAATCATTTTCAATTATTACGTATGCATTATATAGAGATGCAGTGCAGAACAGGTAGTTTCACCAGTTGTAGCTTAACCTGGAGGACATTGTGAAGATAGTGTATCATTGTAAGATATGATTGCATATAATGTAATCAAACCACATCAAAGCCAGTGGCACCCCCCTCCCCCCTCCCTACCACCCTTTCCCCATTCAATGTTGTATTGGTATTAAAATCACCACAAGTCATACTATTTTCAACTTATTTGTATCAACTAGTAAAATCTGTCCAGGGTTTTAGGGTTTGCAACAGTGACTGTTCTGATGGTTATGATAATAATTATTAGCCTCTGGATTGAGCAGGCCAACAGCTTTTATTAATTACTATAATTACGTCCTATTACTGGGCTTTGTCTCTCATAGCCCCTTCCCAACAAGAGATCATAATAATTTATAAAGATAACATTTGTACTTGTCAATGAGAACTGTAAGGATAATTTGGCAATAGAAATTGCTGGCAGGGGTTTAAACCTGTGATGGAAGTTCAATTAGTATCCCATGTATGTACGCATGTAGTAATAATTTAGCTGATGAATTTCCCACATCTTTGAATTGAAATGGTAAAATTATATATTTTTTGGTGAACAGAACTATGTTTGGCTGGAGCAGCCAAGAGCAAGGTGTGATGACATTAAAAACCATACCAGAAATGGCTGCAAGAAAATAGCAAATCCTAAATCAGATTATGTTACACATGAGGTAGGTGGAAAAGCATTCATTGTTTCTTCTTTTTAATTACCACTTACATACAAAACAACACTTTGTGCAATTTACAGCCACTTATGATGACAATGAATACTTATAGTTGTCTAATTGACAAGATATTAATATATAAATTCGCACACTATTTTCTGTGGAGATGTAATATTATTTGAACATACAGTTACTTAGTACTTGCAATGTTGGAGACGATTGAGGGCTAGCATGATCTGTAGCTGTGGTCAGTTACAGTTATCGGTGGTTTTACATACACAAACAAGGTGAAAGGGTCAATTTGCTTTCCTTTTTTGTACATGCCTATTCAAACAAAAGAATATTTGACTGCAGACTCAACTGCAAATATGACAGCTGCTATTCAATACCCAATAGCCCAATTTCGATATATTCAAATTCAGCCTAACACAATGGACCTAAAAGCATGAGGCTCCAGGGAATAAACCCCACAAACTCTGTAGTTATTCTGCAGAGCCTCTTACTGAGGTCGATTGTTTCAGGCTGAATTTAAGTATATCGAAATTGGTCTATTTCCATTGCGCCATGTTGCATTGCATTTGTTGCTTGGCTGGAAGTTATTTCTAATATACAACTGCAGTGGTTTGATTGATGCAAGTGAGAATGTGTTCCACAAAATTTGACATGGACACATATGTAGCATCTTTGTCAAGTTCTTCTACATACTGCACTGTTTCATATTTCCCCAACCTAGGGGTCCCTAATTACTTTTTGCTTTGCTTTGTTAATGCAGAGTAAGCCACTTGATGCAGATGTGAAAGTTACACCACAGAATTTAACTCTGTCTCTTAGACCAGGTAACTTCAACCCACAGAATAGTATTGTGTGGGGCCAATCTAGAAAATATCTGCACTCATCCCAAGGTTTTTTCGAAGTTCTAACATGGAGGAGGTCTCTAAAGCAAAAATCTTTAATTGCAGTATTAACCAAAACTAGAATTTCCAGGAGGATTTGGGAGGGTTGGGAGGAGGAGGGAGGGTGTTCAATCCAAAAAACCTTCAGTGGAAGGGGACCTATGGATAAGTGTTTTTTTTTTTTGCTGGAATAGCACATTTACTCTCTGGCTCAGTGGGCATGTTTCCGTCCTCTGATCTGAAATTTGTTGTGTGGAAATTGCTGAAATGCCATGATTAACAATAGCTTATTAACTCTCCAGTAGTAAGGAAGTGCTTGTAAAATAGTGAAATGCACTTCCTCTTAATCTTGTGGGAGACATCAGGGCTGTCAGTAAGAACCATAACCCATAACGTCTGTTAGGCTGAGTATACTTGATGGCCCTTGATGTCACTGGCGAACTTGCCTTTCGTTGACACCATTCACCCACAAGGTAACAAGTTCGTTACAGGTGTGAAGATCGAAACCAAACGACAGCCGTGGATGTGGGTGCTTAATGGTTTCTGTTAGTACTGGACTCCTGATCAAGCAGTCTGGGTTCAACCCCTGTGTTGTTTCCTTGGACAAGACACTTTGCTGTCCTCTGCAAAACAACAACGTGAAATGACCGAGCTCTGTGTCATCTACGAAACATGGACGATGACGGCAAATTTTTCGTATTTCCATGTGGAACTGAATGCCGTCGTTGGATACTTAGCTTAAGCACAGTTTTAGAGCCACTGGCGTACTGAACAGATCTAGACAATCATGAATTTTGCTTGTAAAATATAAGTTCATTTTCTATTAAGCATTGTCCTCGGCATCTTCGTCGTCGTTGCTTAAGCTCCCTAGTACTTCTCTGGCGGGGAGGTGGGGGGGGGGGGGGGGGGAGAGAGAGAGTAGAAGAAACCCTGGCTGGTTGCTAATTTACCCTGGTACTGTCCTTACAGGGTTTTTGCATAGTACAGTATCATTCTTGTGGTATGGATTGGGGTAGATGTAGTTGCACTGCTCTCCCATCAGATCAATTGTGAGCAACTTTTCTATTTACTGTATATATTTTGATAGGTCAACCAGCAACCATCAAGGTAGATGTCAAGATGCCTGAAAATTACCCAGTAGACCTGTATTACCTGATGGATTTATCTGGTTCCATGGTAGAAGATCTTAAGAAGTTTCCCACTCTTGGCCAGCAAATAGGTAGCTATGCATTTTCAAGGAGAATTTTCATCTGTTAGTTATAATAGATCCTTTGCATAACCTGGTCAGGTGGCACAAATCAAAATTCACCATGTTGGGCCACAAGTTATGCAGGGGGAAATCTAAATCAAATAATGGAGGTCACAACAGTCAAGCTTGTCGTGCCTTTGTGTTGGATGCCCCACTGTGTGAGTTGTGGGTCAGCGTGGCTGATTTTGTACCATTTGACTGTTTTATGTAGAGGGCTCTCACTTGAATAGAAAGAATGTTGAAGGGGAAATTGTTTTTTCTATATAAATTAATTTTTTAAAAAAAATGCACATGATATTATTATTAATATTTCAATGTACATGTATTAGATGTTGTTTATAGACTTGTGATCCAGACATTCAGGACTTGATGAAACCAGCGCAGCTGAATTATTGTGTTCTTAGAAAAGACAGATCTGTTGATGAAATAAGTTCTTTTCTTTATTGATTGGTTACCGGCAAATTTATCAATAAATCTCAATTCAATCTGCTATTATAATACATTTTGGATGAGATTCTAACTAATCCATTGCAAGCTTACCGTTAAATGTATCCATTAGACATACGATACATGTACGCACAGTAAAAATGCACCTGGGTGGGAAAATGCACTCATGTAGGCAAATAATATTTGCCGCACCTCTCTCAAACTTTCTTGTTTTGTTTGTTTGTTTTTTTGTTTAGTTTTTAAGAAATTTATGTTTATACTCCTCTGTGCCTCTGCCTCTCTTGATAGCAAAAGAAATGAGAAACATCACAAACAGATTTCGGCTTGGATTTGGTGGATTTGTGGACAAGCCTGTTGCTCCTTACATTGCCACTGAACCTGCTGCGTAAGGACTCAGTTACTCAAGAACCTTTTTTACATTAATTCTCATGCATCTCTGAGAGCCATGTTTAGCTGAGCAACAATAAGAAGAATCTCCATAGCCTGGCTCTCGGAAATAAATTGCTAAATATTTTGATGTTTAAGTGGAATTTCAATACTTCAAGTTTATTGTGAATTAAAAACTTAATAAGATAATTCCCCAGTGAAGAGCTTGGGATCATACACAGTCATGCAATTAGGTTAATATTTGATTTACAGGAAAACGTTAATCCAGTCCTTAACTTTTAAAAGTTTCTTTTACCTGTACATGTCTGGGCCTTCTGGCCATGGGTCCAGACGTGATTAGCCATGAAAGGTGTTAGTGAATCCCATTGTGTCTGATGGATTGTTCAGGAAAATATCTGTACTCTAAACGGAATTGGATATTTTAGTTTGAATCCCTTAACACCCAGGGTTTTCAAAAGTAGGTTGGATCTACTTTTGTTATTATGAGCTGGTTACCAGTACTCTGCTTATTGTCTGATTCTTTGGTTAATGATGGCAAAATCAGCCACCTATTTCAACGTTAATATTATTAAGGCCACCTACTTCAAAATTTTGTGACAACTGTGCACCCCTACCCCCCACCCCCTCTGGAGTTTGTAGTTAATTATTAACTTTATACTTTCTTTTGAAAAAATGATTGTCATTTGAGATCCCCATCCCCCTCAGAATTTCCAGTGTCCAGTTGAGGTTAAACATAGCAAATTTGTGTCATTATCATACAAGTCTGAAACAATGTAAGTTACAAGCAAACTCTGGAGGTCAAAACCTTCTTAACACTTTTTGGCTGCTGTAAATCATAATTACAACAACAACTTAAGAACCTGCGAACAAAATGGATGGGAATTTACAGATTACAATCCACAAATGTGATCTTTTGAACCAGCAGTCAAGCAGTCAAGTTGGCTGCTTTTGAATTTAGAACTACATGTGCATTGTACAGTGCCCTACTCTACCCTCCCCTCCCCTCCTCCCACCTTGTTCCCTCCTCTTCGCACTTTCTTCGTTTCATTGCAGCAAGTCATTCTCTCCCTTTCTTAATCTCAACAGATTGGCCCACCCTTTTGATCCAGCATCAGATACGCCTGTTTCTGTACCAGCATTTGGTTTTCTTAATGAGTTGAAACTGACCCCAAACTATACTGAATTTGAAGTGAGTATCCATTTTTTTCATGTTTACAGGCATCATGTGGGCATGGAAGCAAACATACATTTTATATTAAAGTTTTATTTCTAAGATTGGAAAATCACAATAAAACAACAGAGAAGTCAAAAAGCTTTGTTTAAGTGTGAGTAATTAATGAAAATGCTCTCATGCATACAGTACTATTTTTTGTTATTAATGATAATAATAAAGACCAGTAGATGAGAATGTCTTGTGATCTTTTCAATCCTTGTCAGAGTGCAATAAGGCAGGTGAACATTTCTGGCAATGTTGACAATCCTGAGGGAACAATGGATGCCCTGATGCAGATTGCAGTCTGTGGTTCGGTAAGAATGTTGCATCCGAGACCTTAATTCTCTAACTTGTAATATTTATTTGTTTGAGTATCATTGTTAGCTATATCTTTACCTTTGTTGAACAATTTATAGTACAGGACAAACATGTACAGTTAAACCCTGTTATAATTAACTCGGGAAGTAACAAAGAATTTGAGGTGTTGGTAGTTCATTAGATAGCCATTAGTAAGTGACCGAAAAAGTATGTCAGGAAAATGAATGGAGTTTGAGATAGCAGGGTTCTGCTGTACTATACATGTAGCACTTTAGTAATTACAGATTTTTCTGGTGTCTGTCTTTGGGAAAGTGTCCGTTTGATGAGTTTGAGTGAGTTTTGATTTCGAGTTATAGCATCAGGTCACTATTTTTAGACCCCACAGTGATTTGGTTAGCCCAATAAATTTATTAGCACCCTGGTTAGCGTAATTACTATCACTCCGATAATTCTCTTGGTTAGGGTTAGGGTCAGCGGGTATATTTGGCAGGTTGTGGGTTGCAGGTGGAATCAACCTGTTTATTCGAGTTTAAATCCAATAAGAGTAAACCAACCTGTTTATTCAAGTTGAAGTCCAATAAGAGTAAAAGTCTCTATGTGAGCCAAGTGGCCCATCAGGCAGGAACTTATCCCTGTCCAATAAACACCAATATAAAGGCATTTGGAGTGCTATCCAGAGAAATTAGCAGCAATGCAACTCTGTAAAGTTGAGGGTAAATAAATTTTATGATGATTTTGTCAGTGCTATTAAGAGTAACTGAAGCATTAATTTGACTCACTCGACCTTAAATGTCGAACCTGCAATCTATACAGTGTATCTCCCTGGTTAGTGTAACAATGAAAACCACAGGGCTGGCATGTAGAAAACTTAAAACAGAACTTAAAAAAGTCAAAATTTTGACACAATAAATTAGTACTTAAAATCAAAGTTGTAATATGATTGTACACTCCTTTCTCTTCCTTTCCTTGTAGGAGATTGGTTGGGTGGACAAGCAGTCTGCGAGAAGATTAGTTATTGTAATAACAGATGCTAAGTATCATTTTGCTGGTGATGGTTTGGTAGGTGTTAAGTGCTGATCCACTTCCAGTTTTTCTTCATGTCAGGGCTGTTAAGCTTTGAGTCATCTGTAGCCTCATTCTCCACACCCGTGGCAAACTTGTTACTTTGTGGTTGAATTCTATCAACAACAGGCAATTTCACCCGTAGCATCATGGGAAAATCAAGCATATTCAGCTGTAACAGGTGTTATGGGTTACGGCCCTTAATGACAGCCCAGCACGATATCAATTGATCAATACATAATTTTGTCAAGGAAAAAGGTAGTAAGAATAACTAGGAAAAATCTTGTTCATGTATCACCCCTCAGCACAAGAGTGCAATTACCCCAGCTGGTGCTCACACGTGGACCACATGTAACAGTTCAAAAGAGCAAACGTTCAACTAGCCATCAGCACATTGTGTCCCCCACCAATTTATGGCAAGATTTGAGTTAATGTTATATGTTTTTCATATTGTTTTAGCTTGGTGGAGTTGTCACACCAAATGATGGTCACTGTCACACAAAAAGTGGTAAATACATGGCATCAACATTAATGGTGAGACATTGTTACTGAAAGCTTTGTAAATGTGAGGGACTAAATTTCTTTTAAAGACCTTTTGATGGAAAATAGGGGGACTTCCTTGTAAATAAAGACAGGTGAAACTTAACTCAAATTAATTACATTTTATTTTTGAAACATCATTGCATGTACCATTGATTTACATGAAATAGAAGCAAGGTGTTGAAAAGTACTTGACTGTATTTATTGATATAATTTCTACATTACACAGGACTATCCATCTCCAGGTTTCCTCAAAACGAAGTTGATAGATGAGCAGTTGTCACCAATCTTTGCTATCAATAAGACAAAGACACAAGTGTACAATCAATACAAGGTACAGAGTCAGTGATGTACTGTTAAAACACGGCTTGATTAACATTCTTAAATAAACACCCCTGGGGGAAATATTTCGAGGATCCTCAAGCATCCTTGAGGTTTCTTGAGGATCTTATCAAGATCCTCAAAGATCCTTGTCTAGATGTTTAAGGATCTTTATTGATCTAAGGTTACAATTCTTGCTAGTATCTAGCAATATCTTGGCCCTGATCTTTAAGGATATTCAAGACTCTTCACTGAAAGATTTTGCTCAAATATCTTGCCAAGATCTTTGATGATCTTGGAGGATCCTTCAAAAATCTTTCATTTAACGATCTTTGTGAGATCTTTCAAAGAACTTTTGAAAATCTCTTGAAGATCTTTAAATATCCTCGAAGATCCTGCAAGGTATTTTTAACAGGGACCTCCCCTTATAGCCGTGAACACTCAAATCACATGATTATAGAAACTGCATGCAGCCACTTTCAATTCACCCTTTCCAGTTTCTGTTTACTGTGATTATTTCTACAGGAATTAGTCAACTTCTTTGGCAAAGAGTCTGGAGCTGTAGTGGATTTATTGAGCGAAGATTCTTCAAACATCGTTCAGCTCATTAGAGACGCTTATGAGGTGAGTGCTGTTTTGTCTAGTAGGCTAGTACACTGTACATTGGAAAACAAACTACTGTAGTTCGTCCCTGTTGTCAAATGATGGGCAATGCAGATAAGTTTTTTTATAGCTTAGTAGGTTTTGTACATGTACATATATTCAGTGATGTTGTTAGTATCCGGCAGTAGACTCTATTCGCTGGCAACTGCAGTGAAAAGGACCCGCAACGCAACGTTAGGAAATGACCAAAAACAACACCGTAGCCAAGGGAGGTAAAAAAAAAAAGGTTAAGTCTGCATACGAACCAAGTAGCCCATCAGGCCGGAGCTTATCCCGGTTTCAGAAGCATGAAGCAACTTGAATTTTGCACTCGCTTTTGAGCGCTCCTTATTCCCATTGCCTGATATTTACTGAGTAACTTACACGTATTAGCTGTCAGTTGCACAATGTCATCAGAAACAGCGAACAATGGTCGCGGACAAAGATGTATTAGCTGGGGCTTTGAGAGATTTAATGCTAGCGTGAGTAAATTTGCATTAAAAAACCCGAGCAACAATTCGGTCGTGACAGCTCTGTTAGCTAGAAAAGCTGTTTCTGGCAGTTTTGCCTGCAAGATACGGGAAGAGTCTAATTTATTAAATGTTTGTTTGTGTTAAGAACTATGAACTGAACGGGAATTTGCCGGTGGGGTGTTATTTGCTGATGCGAATTTTAAGTAATGACTATCTTCTGTGTTGCCTCACAGTTCGTACCCTCTCCTTCTTCCTCGCGTTTTTTGAGCTTTTCTGCCTCCCCTACTCCTTCCCTGTTTACGCCTGTGATGCAGTCTACATGTATTACCAATTAGACTACTCAGCCAGTCTGAAACAATACTTAAACCAAAACCAAAGTAATTGTCTGATTACTTTCGACACTCGATTGAAAACTGCTCTATTGTTGATTAATATCTAACCAAAATCCAATTTGTTGTCTTTAGACAATTGCTCAAACTCAGACTATACGTGACACAGCACCTGAGGGAGTGAGAGTGAACTACACAGCTTACTGTCCGTAAGTTATCAATGTTATATTTCCTTTGCTAGCCATGTGGCGTTATGCTGTGGCAGAGGATATCGATCCTTAATATATAGACACAAGTGTTTTACTGGAAAATACACAACTCGTAAAATTCATACGAAACCACAACCGGGACTCGAGTAGCATATTTTCCATATCTACACTAGTGAAGATATCGATTTTACTGATATCAAGTTTGTCTCTTAAATTATACTTTAATTCGTTGGTGTATCATCGAAACATCTTCGGGTCTTCCTTGAAAGTCTTCGACAATCTTCGGTAATCTTCGTGTGACCTTCGGACAAGTTTTGGAGAATCTTCGTAAATCTTTGGAAAGTGGTCGGAAATCTTCGGAAAATCGTCAAACACACCGTCATCAGTATATCTATATGATAGAAAGAACATTACACGTTATTGACTCCATGCATCAGGGGCACGTAACAATGGTTTTTTTTTCTCAAATACTTTAAATACTGTTTTAGGCTATCTGGAGTGCTTTTGAAGGTCTGTGGGTTAATTTTAGTCTGCCTGACTTGTTTAAGCAATACTGGGGGTTGTTCTTTGTTTGCAGTGATGGAAAACAAGTTGGATCAAAGACTTGCGCCAATGTCCAGATTGGACAGAAGGTCGGTTTTTACAGTGCAACAATTAAATCATCGTGCAATAACATGACTTTTTTTATTATATTATGATATTTTTTGTTTCTGGCAGGTTTCTTTTGAGGTCTCTGTTACAGTGGATGACTGTAATCTGAAAGAAAAGAGGTATGCATTGGTTTGAGTTTCATGTGAAGATTGTTGTGTTCTGTGTCAGTTTACTCATCGTCGTGGTCGTGGTCGTGGTCGTGGTCGTGGTCGTGGTCGTGGTCGTGGTCGTGGTCGTGGTCGTGGTCGTGGTCGTGGTCGTGGTCGTGGTCCATGTCGTGGTCCATGTCGTGGTCGTGGTCCATGTCGTGGTCCATGTCGTGGTCGTGGTCCATGTCGTGGTCGTGGTCCATGTCGTGGTCGTGGTCGTGGTCGTGGTCGTCGTCAACATCATCGTCATCATCATCATATCCTGTTATCACACAAGTAGGCACATGCAGCCATTCTCAAGCCAATTTCTGTTCCATGCCATTGCCTTGGCTAAATCAATCTTCATCTTCAATACTACAGTATTAAATAAGTGATCAGTGCCATAATGTATGTAGTGTTTGCTTGTCAAGTAAGATCATTTTTTTTTTTTTTTTTTTTCTTTTTTTTCAAACATTGTCCTAACATTCCATTGCCCGATCTTCACACACGCTTTTGGCGACAGCAATTTCGTCGGCGGTTTATGCGTCATTCGCTGCTTCGCACGTTGTTCCAACCGGGTGTTAACATCTTTTACCCCTGCTTCCCGATAGGGTGCAGTGGTAGTTCTAGCTTCGGTTTCTGTAATAAATAGCATTTTCTGGGAGCGGGTTATCAGCCCGCCGCCCAACCCCCAACCTGGAGGACCAGGGGCTGTTCTTCGTCTGGCCTCTACCCTTCGACCAATCCGGCATGGTTAGACCTGCCAGGGAACAAAGTCCCCGCCGGCACAGCTCTCCGGGTCATGAAGACACACAAGCTTCACCACCACGGCAAGGTGTCAGCCCAAGGTGAAGAAGTAAGATCATTAGTTGAGGATAAATTGCATAATCCCTTTTGATCCGTGTTAATCAACATACTTCTACTTCTTTCCTTCCCTCTGTAACAGCTTCTCTCTGGTGACACCATTTGGGAACGTGGAGATAAACCTGGACTTTATCTGTAGCTGTCAGTGTGAGAAAGATGAAAACTTAGTAAGATTCCTTTACATTATTCATGTGTTAGAACGATCTTGATAACGAAAGCTACATGTACATGTAACGTAGGAATTGAAGGAGCAAGATGCAGGTGTAGCTCCTCAGTGTTTGTGCTTAGCTTAAAGTTACTGAGAGTGCTAGTATTTACATCTCCCCTGGATGGGATGGGATACTACATGTAAGCCTTTCTGGGTTACCCTCCCCTCCCCCATGGGTATTTTGTCAGCCGGGCTGCCTTAGTAATCCAATAGTACCCCTTTACACTCTTCATTGAAAGGACGCACTGCGATGATTGAGCATCTTGTCTCAAAAGCACTGCACAATGACCCCAGTCAGTACTACGTTAATAACGGAAGTTTCTCTTGTGGGTTTCTAGAAAGTATCTATTGCCTACACAATGGAAGATCATTGAAAATTTAAAGGGGATGGATGAAAAGGGTTCCAAAGGTCAGAATTTTAAAGAAATTATGAAGCCATTCCGGGATGGGAGGACCAAGAGGGGCATTTTTGAATGAAAGTGGGGAAGGGTATAGATATATTCTGGAGCATCACATCTCATGTAATGTATTTGTTGTAGGAAGAATCCAGTCCACACTGTTCTGGCAATGGCACATTAACTTGTGGGCTTTGTAATTGCCACAAAGATAGGTGGGACCATTCTTTCTGATTTTAGAGGTTAGCAATAGACCATTTTACAGTTGTCTGCTCAGTGACCTGGCCTTTGGATGGCAGCGAGGCTAGAGTTGACCTTGCTTTGATACAGACCTCACTGCTCTTGTCATGTAGATGCACCTAGTTAGCATCAGAACAACTTGATTTACACAACAAAAGCAGTGAGGTCTGTATCACTGCCATCCAAAGGCCAGGTCACTGAGCAAACAACTGTAAAATGGTCTATTTAAGGAGACACAGCCGTGAAAATGCAGTTCTAGATTTTCTTTATCATTAGTTGTTCATATAACATGATCGTCTGTCACAGTCTCGTTCGTGACCAACTTTTCTACAACCTGAGCAGAAGTCATCTTCAGTTTCATCAAAGCGTTTAGGATCATGTTCATGCTCTGAAGATGAATTTAGGTTGTCAAGATATCAGCCACCAACAGTTGTTTTCAGAATCATCCTCACCTGGAATATCACACCATACTACTAATACTCCCGGGCTTACACATTCTTACCATGTTTTTTCATTAGTAACTTTCAGTTTGAAATTGTCTTGGGTAGTGATAGGTAGGTCAGTTATCTACCTTTAACCTGATGCAAGGTAAATTGCACCAGGAAAGTGGCTCACACAGCCAGAGCGTTTCCCGGTGTCTGTAACATTAAGCCCCTGGGAGTATTTCTACTCGTTCCTACATGGGATGTCAGTCCAACGCGGGGCTACCCCCGTCATTAAATTCGCCGGTACCAATACACCTGGGTGGAGAGAGGCACTGTGAGAGTTCAGTGTGTTGACCAGGTCCCTGGCCAGGGCTCGAACCCAGACCACTCGATTCAGGTCCGGCGTACTAACCTTTAGGTCCCACCCCCCTCACCCCCACAATCTGATGTTCACGTTGCTTTTTTCTGTTATAGGGCTGGACGAAAATGCCAGTGCAAAGAGGAAAATAAACTTGCACCCAGCCAATGTATCAAGTATGTTTTGATTGCAAACTTAGTTTGGAATACTTACGCTTACATAATTTTTGAATTGCAGGATTGTTTGGTTCAGAAACTCTTAGAGTATTCTACAAGCGTTTACATTGGAACCCTGTTAATGCGGATTTTCATTTGACTGACGTTAAAATGTAAAAATTAATTATTTCAGATTATTTTGATAATTTGTAAAAAAACCGGCGTGTCACACGGGTACGTTACACTTTAATGGTTAACAGTAAATACAGGTATAGTTTTAAAGCGTTTTTGGATTGGATATTTAGTTTCAGGAGACGTAAAAGTTATAAACGTCTTAAACTTTAATACCAACTTAACACAAGACAGTTATTGGATCATTCCTTATCTTAAGAAACTAAACCCTTTTGATGCTATTAAATTGCGGCTGCTTGTGAACTAAACTAGAGTAAACATAAAATTGAGTGAGTTTTATTGCTTGTGTATAATACATGTATGTCTTCAGATTGAATCAAACTGCTTTGTTAAAGTTGCAAGAAACGTTTCGCAATAGAAACTCTACCGCAAAGTAAGTATAAAATGAAAACCGCGGTCACACGCTAAATATAAACTTTAATGTGGTCTTTAGAAGTTTTGCGCGGTAGCCATGTTGCATGGCAGCAACAGTGAAAATGTTTAGCAGTAAAAAGAACTTTTTTTCCTATAGGAAAAATAATCTATTGTTCCTGCCATGAAACATGGCTGCCGTGCAAAACCTTTATAGAACGGTTTTCGTTGGAGTGTAGAATAGTAGTTTGTTTTACATAATAACGGCGTAAATACGATTGGCTTAAAAAAACTCGCGCCACTTTTTCATCCAATCAGAGGCAAAGCCAAAACCAATCGTAACTCGTTCGCAACAGGTTTTCCCGCGTTTCACGTCAGCTACATGTAATAACTTCGAGTTTTGATTGGTTCACTGTATTTTCTGTGTCCTTCGTGATTGGTTCGAGTGAGTGGTTTGGTTTTACGTCACTCAGTTGAAAACCGCTCCATCAACAACCGTTGGTATTACAAATTACACTCAAACTAATTCGTTATTCACGGGGGTAAACATGTCAAGTAAGGTCTTAAGAAAAGTTGCTAATCAAATACGAAATTTTTTCTCATTTGTGTAACTTTTTTTCTTTAAATTCCTAAGCTGAAGTAAAGTTAACAATGAAACCTGGCCAGCACTTCCTTGTTGATATTTATACATTAAATTAAATAATTAAAACATGTTACGACGTAGCTGAAACGAAGTTTTTGCATGTTAACATTTTCTTCAAAAATATAATGCAACAATTAATTTTGGCCGACGAGTCACATGTGATATGTATTTGATCATTATTAGTTTTCTACAGTGGTAGTAGAGTTTTTCAAGTTTAATGTCACATGGCTAATTCGATCGAAATGATTTCAGGTGAACAATTAACTGAACTAACCTGTGAAGTTAGATTTGTTCCTCTTTCAAATTCCAGTCACCTTGAAACTGCTGTTCTTCAGAGATTAAACTAAAACTAATAAAGTATCTAACATAGTAAACCTTAAAAAAAACTTAAAGAACTGAGACATTGTGAAACATTATGTCTTCCTGGTGACGTCACTGTGAAGCATCGCTTGTTATCGTGGTGACGTCATTGTGAAGCATCGCTTGTTATCGTCATAACGTCATTGTGAAGCGGCGACTTTAAAGTCATTACGTCATTTTGAAACATCACTTGGTAACGTCAAGAAGTCACTATGAAGCATCGTCTGTTGTAGTCATGACATCATATACACGTGATGGCTTTCGGTAAAACTGCCTAGTGCCGTGTAAAAATACAAGCAGAAACTCAAACGCATTGTGTTGTGCCATACTGCGTCGTACGCGGGGTTGTGTTGGTTATTTACAAACTCGTTGTTTATCTTTTTCCTTTGGGCCATGGTCACACAAAGCTCTTTACATGAACTGAATCTAACAGAAATAAGCAGAAGCTGTTGTCTTTGCTCCTTTGGTTCGGTTGAAGTTCGGCCTTTCAACATGGCCTCAGTGAATTAGTGCATATTTCCCACAGTATAAATTACATCAGACTACAAACTCAGAAACATACCCAGCCGTTGATTTTCTTCAGTTTTCGAAGTCATAAAGCAACAGTCGAAATCCCCTCTCCATGATTGTTCCACGGTGACTAATCTTGGGCTTTTTCCCCAGAGACAATGCAACGGACGCTCAGGTGTGTAGTGGGCTAGGAACCTGTCTGTGCGGAGACTGTGTGTGCAAAAAAACTGGGGTAAGTGCCGTGAGTCAAAGGTTTTTTTTAGGGAAATAATCAAAACCATTTTACGTCTAGTCGGTCAGGAACATTGCATAAAACAACGATTGTGATCTCTTTATGCCCCGCTCCTCCCCTAAAAACCGGTTTTGGTTTTGGTTTTACCACGGTTTGAGATTGGCTGAGTAGTCTAATTGGTATGTGATTGGTTTGGTTTTGGTTTTACGACACTCAATTAAAACCCGCTCTAAGTACCAGTATTGAAAACTTATGTCAATTTTTCAGGTCTCAATAGGTTTTGTCGATTAGGCTCATCGCAACGGCTGTGTGTTGGCTCTCTCCCCCACTCCTCCCCCTCCCCCTACAAAAGTGGGTGCGTTCACGTTAAGTATACTTCTGATGTACCCTTGTTTTTCAGCTTCGCCCTGGTGAAATCATAAATGGTAAATACTGTGAATGCAGCAACCTCGATTGTCCTTCAGACCCAGACACGGACCTCATATGTGGCGGTAAGGATATTAGTGTAGACTGCTATCACCATGCTATTTTTTTTAGGCGATCAGAATCTGCATCTTAACAAGATATGATGTCGGGTGACAGAGTTAATCCCCATATAGACCTTAGCCTTATAAACCTTAGGAGTGGTATCTAGTCCTTTCGCGGATAATTTTACACGCTGTTGCATGGATATTTTCGTGACAGTTTAAAATGCGTGTAAAGCCGCTTGGATAGCCCAGGTGGGTCAAATCCCCGTCACGGTGTTGACTATTTCTAGACCCTCCTGGGATTTTGGAAATCATGACTGATCTGCAAATAACATGAGATGAATTACCTTGGGAATAAGGCCCCTATAATTCCCTTACCCCTTCATCTTTCTCTTTTGTTCAGCTAAGTACATCTATGAAGACATGATTGATCATCGCAGTTATACACACAACTTAAGCAGTTGTGAAATTACAACCTGAAAACAATTCAGGCCTGAACGGGATTCGAACCCATGACTTCTGCGATATCGGTGCACTGCTCTACCAACTGAGCTATCAAGCCTACTAGCAGCTGGTCACATTGTTAGTTCGTAATATACCCATAGATGATGAAGTGAATATATGAAGGATCATATATTTGAACTGCGGAGAAAGATATGAAGACATGATTGATCATCAATTTCACAACTGCTTAAGTTGTGTATATAACTCCCATGATCAATCATGTCTTCATATCTTTCTCCGCAGTTCAAATATATGATCTTTCATATATTCATTTGTATTAAGTACATCTATATTTGCATGCTGATGCAGCATGTTTTTGTGACGCAAAAGCAGTTACACGTTAGCCTTTTTGAAAAGTAAACAAAGGGTTTTTTTATACAGTCTCCCCCCTCTCCCCCAAAGGGTCTCCTCTCTCCTATCGCTTTGTGTTGTTGTTGTCAGGTCCTGAGCATGGCCAGTGTTTATGTGGGAATTGTAGCTGTTCAGGAAACTGGACAGGTCCCTCGTGTAGCTGCACAACGAGTACTGAAGGCTGTATGAAGGATGGGGTGAGTTTATGATTAACTTGAATAGCTTTTGATAAGCTTTTGTAATTTAGAACTTGCTATTATAAAGCTTAACACCAGGTCTCATCTCGTAAAGTTCTAGGTCTTGTCCCACTGGGAGCCTGGTACGAGTGAACATACGAGTCTCATTTCCTCTGTATTTTTTTTTTCCACACTCTGTTACGGCCGTGCTTAGGCTGCCCGTGAAGGAGACTGGACATGCTTTTATGAAGCATGTCCATGTCCTTGTCCAACAGCTCTGCAATTGTTTGTTTGTTTGCTTTTTTTAATGTGACATTGTCACCTCAACTAAGCTAACATGTGGGGGCAGATCTTAAAAGAAGGACCCTTTCCCCAACCCCTACCTACCCCCGGGAGAAATTTATTCCTCCTCCTTTTGAAGAAGAAAGTTTCACCTTCGCTTTACCCCTCCCCCTCCACCCTGTTTTGAGCATATCTTGATTCGACACTGACTCACTAGTGCTGCCTGTGTATTTCAGGTGCTGTGTAACGGCTATGGAACGTGCGAGTGCGGCACCTGTGTTTGTAACGCGTCCACAGTGTACAGAGGAAAATATTGCGACGAATGTCCGGTGAGTATTCTTTGCTTTTGTTATCAGTACATCGCTTGTTCTGTATGCCCGTCTTGTTGTATATTAACAAGGTTACCACAGGTGACTGGTCAGGATATGGTCAGGACAAAAATTCTTCAAGGTCAGGGAAAAGTTAGGGAAGTTTATTTTGACACAGGGAAATTAAAATTTTGAAGTAAGTCATTTAAGGCTGTAAAAACATTTCAGGTTGACTGTGATCTCAGTAATATTTTTTCTTAATGAAGCAGGGAAGCTGTCATTCTCAAGGTTAATAGGACGGCTGTGAAGGCAGGCTCGAGGCCGCTAAAACATCTGACATTTTTTATTTATGTAGGCAGGGAAATTTTATTTTTGTCAGGGGAAAGTCAGGGAAAAGTCCAAATATTTTGAAAACTGTTGTCGGTGGCAACCATGTATAAATCTTCATTTTGCGTTTCAGCAACCAAGTGACTGAGCAGTTGATGGAACACGTAGGATATTTTGGATTACAATCTGAAACTGATAACTAGCGGCTGAAACAATCTAATCCTCCCTCCCGTTTTGTTGTTCTTTTTCAGAGCTGCGCTGGAAAATGTTCCCTCAACAAAGACTGCGTGCAGTGTTTGGTATTCAAGAGTGGAGTAATAAGTGCCGAGGATTGCAAGACTCGCTGCAAAGATTTCAAGATTAATGAGGTCGACGCGCTCTCTACAGGTAAGGCTGAGAAAGTATTTAAACGGCTTTAGCTCTGTAAACTTTTAGAGGTTTGGAAGTATCACTGAATTGTGGTTTTGTTGCCAGAAATGGGTGAAAGGTGCACGTTCAAGGATGACGATGACTGCTCGTTTAGCTTCAGCTATAAAGAAAATCCTGGTAAAGATGTCACGATATCTGTACAGCGGGAGAAAGGTACACGTTAAATTGCGTTACATTACGTTACGTTTCGTTTTCATTAAATTACGTTACATTGCATTTTAACTCTTCTAACTTCCCAGTCTGCTCTTTTTCTAGTCAGGGAATTTTCCAGTTTCATAAGATGCACCCTCAAGCATTCATTTTAGTTGAAATTTTGTTGAATCCTGCATCTACGTTATATTTCTCCTCGAAGTTACGATTTCTTTTGACCACTTTGTAGGAATATAGCTGTGACTGCCGCTGACTTTTCCAAATCATTTTTTCCTTTTTTTTTCATTCGTCAGTTTGTCCCAAGGAAGCAGAAGCACTGGCTGTCATTCTTGGCGTGGTTGGAGGAGTACTGGGCGTTGGTTTAGCTCTGCTCCTTATTTGGAAACTGCTCGCTACTATTCAGGTATGTGTTGATTGCGAGTGGTCGGGGGGGGAGGGTGGTTGAGGCTGATAGCTCTCGACTCACCAACATCTTCAACTTTTCCTGCAGCTCGTCTGCAGTGCACATACTTCAAGGCAAATCTCATAGTTTTCACGGACAGGCTCATTTTTAAAGCATTTTCAAACGACTCGTTGATAACGGTTGTCCTTTGATATCGCAGGACCGACGAGAATTCGCGAAGTTTGAGAAAGAGAGACAGAATGCTCAATGGGACACGGTAAGCTAGAAACAAGTTCAACTGCTTGTACAGTTCTTGACCGAAAGCAATTCCAGTTTCTCATGGCATCTCCATTCGGTAAACTGTAAGGGTAGTCTCTATATTTTTTACCCCCTCGAGTAAGGAGCTTCCGAAAATAGCAGAGTTAAAGGTTGCGTGACAGCCCAATTAAGGTCTACGTAGGAGTCGCCTGGTGACAGTTTAAGGTTATATCGACTCATGTTAGCGATGTACGAAGTTGTCAAGCCTGTAGCTGTCCAAACACCGTTTGTTATTGGCTCACGAAACAATATATAAATGATCCAAACAATATCCCTGTCGCTTGAAACAATAGAAGCTACAGGTTACAAGGACCAATGAAAATACAAGTCTGGAAGAGGTGCTGGACTACAAAGTTACCTTCACTTTGAAGGTAGCCACAAATGACAGCCAGAAAAAAACCAAAGAAACAATAGAAAGGTAAAAACAGGAGGAAGGATGGTCAAGACTGGCTGAAAGATAAAGACGGATATGCAAACAACGAACGTGGAAAAGTGAACCATTCCATGATTTTACCAACAAGCTGTCTGTTTTCCTTTGCAGGGCGAGAATCCCATCTTCAAACAGGCTACAACTACCTTCCAGAATCCAACGTATGGTGGAAAATAAGGTAGAAGAACAAAACAAACTGTGGAGAAAAACGTAGCTGTAAACATCTTAAAAAGTCAGGAATGTTTTTCCGGCCGTCCGATGTTTGGTGGAGGAAAAACACTGATACCGGCCCCGTTAACTTTTGTACATTTTGGTCGTCCTCACGTCTGTTTTACTAGTGGTTTTCATCCCTTATCACGAAAACAGCCAACAAAATACGCTGGAATGTTAATGTTAAAAGTAGAAACTGCGCATGTGTAGATAACATGATTCTTGTCCCATCCGTCCCATCGCGCCGCGCCTTCGAAAACCGCGGAAGACTCCATGTTGGATTTACATGTATATTTTCCTCAGTGGATTGTGGACGATGCCATGTATTAAGTTCTTTCTTCTGACATAACACAAGCGGTTTTGAAAGCCTTACTTTTCGAGATTCTCGCCAAAACAATAACTAACAATAATTATGCGTTTTCAAAAACCACTTTGAAACCGTTTTCAGGGGACACGTTCGATGTATCAACAGTTTGCGTACGAACAAACGAGAATACGGCCATAGACAAACAAAAATGTCCATGGGTATACAGGGCCTGAGAAAGGGAAGACCATAATTTATACAGCGGAGGGTATGTCATTAACGCATATAGTATTTGACTCAAGATGTACGAAATAGACTGGAAGCAAAAAATGTCCGAGTTGTTTTTAGTTTTAGAATAAATTTTATGTCACGTTGGCAAGATATCTAGTAACCATATTTTTTCAAGTTTTTTTAATATATAATTTGTTTATTTTATTGTTTAACTGTTACTCGCTTATGTTTAATTTGAACAAGTTTAGGGTTGCTTTAGGGTTGTTTGTCATACTAAACGAATTTGAGACGTTTTTTAAAGGAAATTCTGTAGGTTTATAAAGTGTTGTATTTGAAAGTTGGAGCGATTTTTAGCTACAGTCTTCGTCAGAATAATACGTGAAGAAAAATCCACCCCCTCCCCCGAATCATTGATGAACTCGCGCTACAACCAAAATGCACCATTTTTTCCATCACTGAAATGGGGGGAGGGGTGGTCTTAATTTTCATTTAAATTGACCAAGATTGTGGGTGTAGAATTAACATTGTGTTTGCCGTCGTAGAGTGAAGAAATTAGGAAATGATCCACAAAGTAAACTTGTCTTTGATTCTTGGCTAATTCGTTAACCTCGTTTCGTGTTAAGGAAATTGTAAGACCCGAAAAGCTTCGCGTCTTACAATTTTCCCATATTTCTTTTCTTGTGTCGCTAATAATGGAACTTTCTTGTACAGTGTATAAAGTGTGGATATCATTTTTGTGCCATTATTAAAGTAACTTTTACCCTATTTACTGATGTGTCCTATTGTTTGTAATCAGTAATCTAAGGCTCCGTCCGCGCTAAGCCGGGGAAATTTGAAAACGCAACTTTATTTCTCTGGCGAGGCCTGCCGTTAACACTAATCCGTCACGAAAACGGAGCTTTTCGAGAACGCTCTTCAAACCGGAGGAATTTGAAAACGCCGGCTTTGCGTTTTCGTGTGGACGGAAAACATTTTGAAAACATAACTTTTCGAAAACGATGTCGTCAAGATAATCACATGATTTTCCTGACCGAGTTTTCATCAAACACAAATCCAAAATGACCAGTGATTGTTGCGTTTTCAAAATTTCTCCGACATAGTGACGGAAAACATTCCATGCGTTTTCAGAAAGAAAACACAGTTTTCAAATTTCTCCGGCGTAGTGTGAACGGAGTCTAAGAAGGAAATAAATCTTTATTAGTCCCTACGTATTTTGTATGATTACTGCATTTACTCGAGAGTGCGTTTTTTGGAGTGATCCGGGTCAGTGATCCAAGATGACCCCGACAATGGTGCATCAGAGGAACCGATGATGAATCCTCGCTGGGCAACGATTCATCCGATTCATCTGATGTAACATGATCCAAGTTATCCTGACCCGGATCAATTGTGCGGTTCTCTGATAACAGAGAGATTTCCAACGATTTCGCGAAGAGTTGGAAAACGTGTTTAGATAACACAAGATTTCGTGTTGCTGGCTTCTCTTTGCACTCGTTGTCTGGTGTTCCCTAGCGCTATAATAGACACTTTGCATAAAAGGCGCCAATATTTGAATAACAATGCTTGTACATCCCAAGTCTCACATTCATGTGAAAAATCCTTTGTCTGGAAACATTTGCCAGAGGCTTAGGATGTATAAAGTATTCTTATTCAAATTTAGGTGCAATTTCTGCAACATGTCCATCATCCAGCATGTGAGTGTGGCCTCAAACGTACGAAGAAAAACCGAGAGAAACGGTGAGAAAATGTTATGATGAGAAATACAACGACAGCAGCAAGGTCACCGCGGCCAAAGATGTTCGCCGAAACCGAAATTCAGATAAGGTGTTGTGAAACAAGGTAACGTAGACAGAGTGCCATGCTCCGAGAATATGAAACGCGTAGTCGATTCCAAACAGGCAAATTTAAGTAGAAGAAAAATAGAGATTAGGCAGCGGCAGACTGAGAAAGGGAAGACCAAAATCAACGCGGTAGCGATTTTTTGTTGATTCTATTGTATCTTGGGAGATAGCTTTGTAATTTCTAAGAACTTTAAATGCTAGGAAAAGTTGCATAAGTTTTGGACTGTTACATTTTTGGATACATTGTACACTAAACATGTTTAATTTACAGTTGGATTCGTCCGGCCCTTCTAAGGATTTGATTTTATCAGAGGGAGCGTGTATACAGCACCCTAATGTTTATAAACAGTTCAGGTCTCACTCGATGAAAAGCGAATCGATGTTATTCGTTACGAACCACATACCTAATCTTTGAGGCCTTTCAACTTATTTTTCCAACAGCGTCATTGACTTTTTGCAGCTGCGAGGTTGTTTCATCAAGTTATATGAGAAAGAAGGAAGCATAAAGCTTCGCATTCATATTGGCGGCTGACATGAAACTTTGAATTTACCTCATGCAAGTAGTTGCGGATTGTTTACATTTTGTGATGTCTTACATGAAACAAAACAAAAAACGAAAACAAACTCTCGAGAGTGCGCAGTACGGACTGGAAATAATCTTTGAGGAGGGATTTCTGGAGGTAAGGCCCTCATTTTCTAACTTGCAAGGAAATGTATGCCAGGGGGCAGGCATTGTCCCCAAGTGGTCGTGAACAAATAATAAATTATTCTAAGTAAAGTAATCCTCTTTATTAGCAAGTCTTATTTCTGCGGTAAGCTTTTTGATTCACTTTTAGAAAACGTCTTGAGAAATTTAACGAACGAGCGAAACGATCCAAACGAAATCGCCAAAGCAATCGAGACAGCGGAAACTATTGAATCAAGACAAAATCACTGCACTAAGTGAAACTCGTTATCATTATTGAAAGCATTGAACGTTATTCATGCCACCTGGGTACCTTTCCAGGCTTACCTGATTACTTCTCCGGGCAGCACTGTTTCCTTCATTTCGTCTCGCGTTGTTTTATCAGTAGACCTTTTACTTTAAACCCATTCAAGGAAATTCAGCTTGACAAAATTAGTTCTCATCTCCAATTGTTAAACACGCGCGCTGACCATACTTTATTCTAGAAATAATAAATTTACCATGATTTTTTCATTCCATTTCTTTCAATTTTTTTTTGTTATAATGAAAGAGCCATCCATTTATTGACAAGCTCTTCATGATTCGTCTGGCTTAGAAAATACAGCTTTACTCAATTTGTTACTTTGTTTTCGAATTTTATTCTCCGCGTTTTCTCGTAGATTTCTTCTCATTTTTGGCGTCGGAGGAAAAACTATCACAACCCAGGAAAGTGCGAACTTCATACATAACTCGACATATTTGAACGAGAAAGCGTTGAGGCTACTGTAAGTACAAGATCGAACTCGATAATGCAAGAAATTAAAATATGTTTAGTTCAACCGTAGAATTTGGACGATTCATTTCACCTTGCGTTTGCTGTTTGCCGCACGGCGTTAAAAATGAGATGGATCCAAAATTTCGCCCAGCATGCCTTACGATACATTTTCAACACCGCCTAACTTGCCCTCCGAGGAAAGGTCCATTGCCCGCCTGAATCGTCACTTGTCTGTTGCTTTCTTTGCACTTATGAGGTCTTTGTAAACAGTTCTCAGACGTTGTGGTTAACAAACCGCGGTTGGATCTTGCGCGTGCACTGGGGAGGCGTAGTAAGCTTCTGTAGTTAAAAAGACGGTTTTAGACGCTGCCATTGGTTTAATTTATTTTCAGCATAAGCAAATTTAAATACATGAACATAGCACTCTGTTTTTCGAGACAGTATAATTGATAGTCGGTTAGAATTAGCTTCCAACGGAATATTAAATTCTATGAATTAAGAGGAAACCGGTTTATGCTGTTGACAAGGAAATTAATCATGTACATTGAATTAAATTATATCGATTTCATCGGCGAAGTTTTTCATTACTTTAATGTGCAGCTGCTACAGCTGGAGAAGACATTCGAAACACAAATTGTCTCATTTCTTTCTGTCGCCAACAGTAAATTAATGGATTGAGGAGAAAGTTCAACATGACAATCATACGGAACCATGGCGTCAAATAAGCAGTGTTCTGTTTCTCTATAAAAGACACAAATGATAAAGCCCCCGGTGAAAAGCATAACAAAACAGCGCCGACCACATAAAAAGTTGTCTTAAGTGCTTTTCTCTCCTTGACAAATCTTTCCACCTCTTCTTGGAGTAGCTGTTGAGCTTTGATTTTACTTTGCAGATGAGCCGCTTTCTTATACAAAATCGTGTAAGAAGTCGTCATGAAAACAATGCAAGAAATCATGACGATGGACACTACCATCTTGCCAATTTTTTTTCCCTTACCTTCATTAAATAACAGATTGGGTAATGGCCTTCTAAGGATTGAACAACATAAAGCGAGAACCCAAGACGATGTTACTGCCACCTTAATGTTCCGCGCTGTTACGAGATAAGGATATGCCATGGTATATTTGATGGCTATTAACCTCTCGCAAGTGACTAACATCAAATGGAGAGCCGACGAAAGAGTAACTGCCGTGATAAGGAGAAGGTGAAGAGG
Organism: Orbicella franksi; assembly: GCF_964199315.1. Taxonomy (NCBI): domain Eukaryota; kingdom Metazoa; phylum Cnidaria; class Anthozoa; order Scleractinia; family Merulinidae; genus Orbicella; species Orbicella franksi. The sequence goes on from NC_138149.1 coordinate 11,982,980, forward strand.
ACAAACAATGTCAGTATTTATCCCACCAAGTAGCTGGAAAATTCTACAGATAATAAGGGTTGGCTGGACAAGGGGACCAGTTAATGCATCCGTTACCGCCAGGCAAGCGAGCAAGATGTTTGCGTAACTCTGTAGTCTTGGTTTTCTTTCTACAGCCATGATCACCTACACGTTAAGAACGACAATAAAGGGGCAAGTAATGCTGTTAAAGATGATGGCGATGATGTAACTAACCTTGAGTGGGACATTTAGAGCTTCGTCATCCATGGTGATATTTGTTATCGCTTGGGAAATGTTTGTTAGATTTGATGCGAAAAGGTTAGTCATATTGAGTTGAAATTAAAGAAAGTCTAACAACTGGATACAGACCTCTCCCACATTATATATCAGTTTCGTGTTGCGGAAAATTGACTTGCAGCATGTCATTAATTTCCTGGATGATAAGTCTTTTTTGTACATTTCATACGTTTTGATCCGGGATTAATTTCATGAAATTCTATGTAAGCCTCAATTTGAACTAAATGATTTTAGTATATCATTTAAGCAACAAGAAAACTTGGGACAGAAATGTATAATTTTCCAAAATTGAAAAAAAATGTATATACATCAAAAACCATGGATTTATCAAAAGAAAGAAAAACACCCAACAACATTAAAGTTTACAGAAAGGGCTTTTATATGGAGAATGATCCCCTCCCTTTTAATTTGCTGCACAGCGAAATTAATATTAAAATGTACTTAACGCCATTGTGAAGTTAACGTTAACAGACTAACCTGAGGGTTATTCAGGCTACTTGGGTGTTTTTTCAGGCTAACCCGAATAACACTTCAGTTACCAGTGTTTCCGCCATTTTGGGTTTTTCGGTGGTTTTGATTCGGACGTTTGAGTGGTCTCGCTTTTTTCGGTCGTTTCGTTTGTATCTCGATTCGTTCTTTGGGTGCTTATGCCTTTCCTCACTTGGAGACGACGAGGGCAGTAGATTATAACGTTCTAACGTAGCTCAGTATTCTGAAGTTTCTGATTTTTTTCCCGCTCTAGAGCGTGATAGAATAGATAGATGTCTCTCGTTCTACGAGATTACGCTGTTGTGTTGTGGCCAAAGAGCTGCGCTACCAAACCGCGGTTAGCGTGCTTGCGCTGAGTAAAAGTACTAAACTTTTCATAAAAAGACGGCATCAGTCATTACCATTGACTTATCTTTAGTACAAACGTATTAAGACTGATAACGACTTTACAATTGTTCATTATATATTCTTCGGGCCAGAATTATTATCTTGTTTGCTACCAATGGAAAACTCAATCAAATTCCTGGAAAAACATTTAATCTGCCCTATATATCGGTGAGAATATAAATATGCATGACATATTACACAATTAGAAATAAAATATCGTTTTTAAGATCCTCTTTTAACTATAAATATGCATATTACACAGTTATAAATAAAATATCGTTTTTAACTTCAACAACTCGAAAGAAAATTCGAAACAAAAGGTCTGTTGGTCATTCGTCCATGCAATTTTTGTTTAAAATTAAAAATCTGTTTGTTTGTTTGTTTGTTTTTTTTTTGCCATTTATAAATATATTTACAACATATCAATGTATAGGGCGAGGAAGCCCAGAGAAACCAATAAGTAAATGTAAAGGACTACCTTAAAATTAAAATTGAAAATTTATGTCAACATTTCATTTTCGCGATTTTTTATCACAAAACAGCCAACAGTACGCCGGAGAATTTTGAAAACGAAAAATATTGGATTTTTGTTTGGGAAAAACCAGGGCAGAGAAATCACATCATTATCGTCATGTTAACATTTTTGAAAAGCTCCGTTTTCAAAATGTTTTCCGTCCACACGAAAACGAAAAGCCGGCGTTTTCAAGTACATTGTTTTTGTGACATCTATTCACGCAAAATGAAATACGTGTACATTTAAACATGAAATGTGACAAAAGGTTCTTTAACAAGATTCAAAGAGGCTACTTCTGTCAAAACGTAAGAACATTTTGGATAAGTCGGAGGTCGCTTCGGCCAAACTGCATTTTTCCTAAAAATGCAGATTTCTACCTGGCATTACTATCACTTGATGAGGCCGACTGTTGAAAACAGGCATATGACAAATATCTTCATAAGCCACTTCTTTTCAGCTCTTGAGCTTAAGTGCTGTTTATTTCCCAGGAGGATTCCTGGTAAAATGAGAAAAACTAATAATTATGCAATTTAAAAATTAATTTCCTCAAGAAAATAAAAATCGTGTGTATCACAAATTCTTAATTTAAAATCACTATTCGCACGTGTAATAAACTTGTGCACACCTGCTGCTTTACAATAAACCAAAGGGAAGGCGAAAAATACGAGAGCTTTGTAGCAAATGGCACTTAACGGCACAGTCTTTGATTATTTTGCCATGAGCACGTACATCTCCATAACACCATTCGCCACTTTTAAAGAGACGTGAAGAACTCTGGCCGGGGCGAATCTTATCTCAGAGCTTCTCGTCTTTTGTTTTGTTTCTAGTATCAATCCCAGAAGCCTCTGCGAGATGACATTTGACCCAGTTTTCTTTTCGTCTTTTAAGTGGCGAATGAATGTATTTAATTAATGGAAGAAGAAATTATCTTTGGAAGGAAAGACCATATCGGCCTCATTACAGGGAGAAAAAAAAAATGCGATCCATTGTTATGGATTTTGCCGTTTTCGAATGACTTGGAAGCCACAACTAAAATTAAACACTCTGATAGAAATTACTGAAGTACTCTTCTTACTCCCTTCATCACGAGACAAATATATAAGAAGCAAATGAAAAATACCAAAAAAGTGGTTAGCGTTTTGTTCACTCACTGAGTTGAAAAATAAACAGTGTTGTGTTCAATTACAGTAATAATCGGAAACATTAACTAAAAGAAATTGATTTTACACCTGTTATATTAGAAGTGTCCCAAATAAATATTACAAAATTCAATCGACTCTTGTTTACTAACTCAATTCACTCGTTGGCACTTACCGATAGGCACAACTAGTTTAATTTAGAAATAGAGGATAGCTTTGTAATTTCTAAGAAGCTTTAAATGTTAGGAAAAGCAAATAAGTTACACAAGTTTTGGGCTGTTACATTTTTGGATATATTGTACACTAAAAATGTTTACGTTACGGTTGGATTCGTCCGGCACTACCAAGGATTTGATTTTATCAGAAGGAGCGTGTATACTGTTGGAACATAAACTACACAGAGGATAGTCTAGTTCAAGAGCTAAAAAGAAGTGGCTTATGGAGATATTTGTCGTATGCTTGTTTTCAACAGTCGGCTTAATCAAGTGATAGCAATTCTAAGTGGAAATCTGCATTTTTAGGAAAAATGCAGTTTGGCCGAAGCGGCCTCCGACTTATCCAAAATGTTCTTACGTTTTGACAGAAGTAGCCTCTTTGAATCTTGTTAAAGAACCTTTTGTCACATTTCATGTTTAAATGTACACGTATTTCATTTTGCGTGAATAGATGTCACAAAAACAATGTACTTGAAAACGCCGGCTTTTCGTTTTCGTGTGGACGGAAAACATTTTGAAAACGGAGCTTTTCAAATATGTTGACATGACGATAATGATGTGATTTCTCTGCCCTGGTTTTTCCCAAACAAAAATCCAATATTTTTCGTTTTCAAAATTCTCCGGCGTACTGTGGGTTGTTTTGTGATAAAAAATCGCGAAAATGAAAAGTTGACATCAATTTTCAATTTTAATTTTAAGGTAGTCCTTTACATTTACTTATTGGTTTCGCTGTGCTACCTTGCCCTATACATTGATATGTTGTAAATATATTTATAAATGGCAAAAAAAATAAATAAATAAATAAAACCAACAAAACGATTTTTGATTTTGAACAAAAATTGCATGGACATGAGCCACGGACCTTTTGTTTCGAATTTCCTCTCTAGTTGTTGAGGTTGTAAATTAGAGCGACAAAAGTTAAAATGTGACTCTAAAAACGATATTTTATTTCTAATTGTGTAATACGTCACGCATATTTATTTTTCCACCGTTATATAAGGCAGGTTAAATGTTTTCCCAGGAATTTGATTGAGGTTTCCATTGGTAGCAAACAAGATAGTAATTCTGGCCGGAAAAATAATGAACAATTGTAAAGTCGGTATCAGTCTTAATACGTTTGTACTGAAGATAAATCAATGACAATGACTGATTCATTCGTTTTATGAGAAGTTTAGTACTTTTACTTAGCGCAAGCAGGCTAACAGCGGTTTGGTAGCGCAACTGTTTGGCCACAACACAACAGCGTAATCTCGTAGAACGAGAGACATCTATCTATTCTATCACGCTCTAGAGCGGGAAAAAAAATCAGAAACTTCAGAACACTGAGCTACGTTAGAGCGTTATTAATCTTCTGGTCTCGTGATCTTACATCGGTTATCAATTACACGCGACCTTCAGCGCAAAAACGTCTTGACAAAACCTGAGTTTTGGTGCTGACCTCAATCATCTCCGTCTCCTTGCCGACTGTATGCAAAATCTACCTGACAAAAAAGCCTGAAACCTTGCAGCGGTCCCCTGGTAAAAATTATCATTTTACTTTCGGTATGTACGGCTAGCTCACTAAATACATCGGCACTAAATATTCTTTGAAATTCATAAACGATGACGTTTGTCGGGTTTTTCAACGGCCATTCGCATGCATGAATGACCCCGAGATCAAGCAAATCTGAACGCGAGCGAACAAATTATTTCTGCTACGGAGTAAACTTTATTACCTCACAAAATTATAAGGTTTATATGAAGTTTGCCTTGGTCAGTCCGTAGCCCCAAGAAAAATACGTACAGAAATAATTTGTTTGCGTGTAGATTTATACACAAGTCAAAGTAAATCCCCCCCCCCCCCCAACCCGGGAATAGGCGGAGACTTGGACATAAGGACTCAAAAAAATTAGCTAATTTCCCCACCCCAAGGGAAGTATATATATACTTTCATTCCAATGTCCTCGCTTGTCCCCGCCTACCATTGAAGGTATATGCTGAGGGTCCAATTTTATTTGGTTCAAAATGTTTCAAAACGGTTTGGTTTACATTGTTTTATTGTCTTATATTAATCATCATAATCCCACTGAAAGAAAGGGAAAAAGAAATCAAGCTGCTTTCAAAAATTTTAGATCAATGAAAATTTTGGGCCATTTAACGTTAAATCCGTGAGCCCCGCTTACATTACACTGCACATTTTCTGGCACAGGATTTTAGTCATATCCTGCACGTATTTCTTGTGGGTGTTTTGTTGTTCTCACCCTACAGTAGGAAGGTACTTTGTACTACCAATATTTAATATAAAATAAGTTCCATCTTTGTATCTTGTAGTTTATTAAATCCTGACGAAGTCTCATTAGCAGACGAAACCGGTCGATTAATAAACTCAGTTGTACAAGATCATTAGTTGTTGCTGCGTGCTGCCCACAAGTATTTTAATTTTAAAATATTTTATAATTATTTTAAAAGTCTCTTTGCAATACACAGTACTGTTCTAGACTCCAAGCCTCCGGCAGAGAAATTCCCGGCTTCGGAGACCTTGGGATACCGAAGAAGCAATTCTCGTCCAAGACCTCGCGTACCGGGCCAGTTTTGAGAGTCAACGATCGTTTTTTGACCCGCTAATATCCCCGCCTTTCCCGGGTCGGGGGAGGAGCGGGGCGGGGATGTACTTTGACTGGTGTATTATTTGCTCTCGGGGTCATTCATGCATGCGAATGGCCGTTGAGAAACCCCACCCGCCCGTTTTCAGTTATAAATTTCAAGGAATATTTAATGCCAATGCATTTAGTGAGCTAGCCGTTTATACTGAAAGCAAAATGATAAGTTTTACGAGTGGACCGTTGCAAGGTTTCAGACTCTTTTTTTATCAGGTAAATTTTGCACACAGTCGGCAAGGAGACGGAGATGATTGACGTCCACCAAAACTTAGGTTTTGCCAAGACGTTTTTGCGCTGAAGATCGCGTGTGATTGATAACCGCTGTAAAGTGAGGAAAGGCATAAGCGCCCAAAGAGATAAAAAGAGATGAAAACAAAACGACCGAAACCAGCGAGACCACTCAAACGTCCTAAACAAAACCGCCGAAAAACCCGAAATGGCGGAAACAATGGTAACTAGAGTCTTCGGATCAGCCTGAAAAGGCACCCAGAGAGCCTGAATAATCGTCAGGTTAGTCTGTTAACGGTTAGCTTTCAAATTCTAAGATTTCGATGATTTCATCTTGTTTCTTTCCTTTAGGCTGTCTCGCCTCGGTTGACGTTTCGTTCGATGGTAAAATTTCTCAAGACGCTGTCAAAGAATGAATTAAAAACTAAGCGCGGTGTTAAGACTTGTCAATGAAAGATTCATGAAAAGGATTAGGGTAATTTATATATTTCGTTTCGATACTTCATCGAAACAAAAGTATTAACTTCTTTGATAAGTTGTTGAAAGCTTTAACCACATGTGGCAGTCGGAAAGAAATAAATTTCTATTTTTTTCAGATTGTGTGAGTAAATGTTCGTGAAACGCCCATAGTATCGTGAGCGGATGAAAGATTGAAATTACATTTGCAAGTAAATACAACGACCGCGTTATTGATAGTGAAACATCTAAGTCACAGGATGTCATGTTCACGGACATTATGTATTCCTAATCTCCGTCAAACGTGGTAGACTCAAATGGATAACACTGAATTAATCAAATAGCGGTTCACAGATGTTGAGTTCTCTGAACGGATCACTGATTCGTAATACAGTTAGCACAGCTCGAGCATTTAAGGATGGTGGTCAGCAGAGTTCTTTGGAGTGATTTTATCTCATTTATAGTTTTCGTTTTCTTATTATTTTTTCTACTTTTAGATATTTCTTTATCAGTATGAAAGAAATCAATATTCGGTGTCTATTTCGTGTAATTAAAGAACATCAACAACATTGTATTCATTTTTATCACAATGGCGTTAAGTACATTTTAATATTAATTTCGCTGTATAGCAAAAGGGAGGCGACCATTTTCCGTTTAAAAGCCCAATCTGCAAACTTTAATGTTGTTGTTGTTTTTTTCTTTCTTTAGATAAATCCATTGTTTTTAATATATACATATATATCTATTTTTTTCAACTTTGAAAATTATAACTTTCTGTCACAGGTTTTATTGTTGCTTAAATGATATTCTAAAATCATTTAGTTCAAATTGAGGCTTACATAGAATTTCATAAAATTAATCTCGGATCAAAAGTATGAAATGTACGAAAAAGACTTATCATCCAGGAAATTAATGACATGCTGCAAGTTATCTGCCAGTCAGTTTTCCGCAACATGAAACTGATATTTAAAAATGTGGGAGACGTCTGTACCCAGTTTTTAGACTTTCTTTCAACTCAATATGATTAACCTTTCGGCATCAAATCTAACAAACATTTCCCAAGCGATAACAAATATCACCATGGATGACGAAGCTCTAAATGTCCCACTCAAGGTTAGTTACATCATCACTATCATCTTTAACAGCATTACTTGCCCCTTTATTGTCGTTCTTAACGTGTTGGTGATCATGGCTGTGAAAAGAAAACCAAGACTACAGAGTTACGCCAACGTCTTACTCGCTTGCCTGGCGGTAACGGATGCATTAACTGGTCTCCTTGTCCAGCCAACCTTTATTATCTGGGGAATATTCCAGCTACTTGGTGGAATAAATACTGACATTGTTCGTCCTCTTCACTTCTTTTTTTTAACGGTAGTTACTTTTTCGTCGGCTCTCCATTTGATGTTAGTCACTTGTGACAGGTTAATAGCCATCAAATATACCATGGCATATCCTTATCTCGTAACAGCGCGGAACATTAAGGTGGCAGTAACATCGTCTTGGGTTCTTGCTTTATGTTGTTCAGTCCTTAGATGGCCATTACCCAATCTGTTATTTAATGAACGTCTGGGAAGAAACATTGGCAAGATGATTGTATCAATCGTCCTGATTTCTTGCATTGTTTTCATGACGACGTCTTACACGATTTTGTACAAGGAAGCAGCTCATCAGCAAAGTAAAATCAAAGCTCAACAACTACCCCAAGAAGAGGTGGAAAGATCTGTAAAAGAGAGAAAAGCACTTAAGACAACTGTTTATGTGGTCGGTGCTGTTTTGTTATGCCTCTCACCTGGGGCCTTATCATTTGTGCCTGTTATAGCGGAACAGGACACTACTTATTTGGCGCCATGGTTCCGTATGATTGTCATGTTGAATTCTCTCCTCAATCCACTAATTTACTGTTGGCGACAGAAAGAAATGAGACAATTTGTGTTTCGAATGTCTTCCCCAGCTGTAACAGCTGTAAATTAGAGTATATATATCTATATATCTATATCTATATCTATATCTATATCTATATCTATATCTATATCTATATCTATATCTATATCTATATCTATATCTATATATATAAAATCGTCAAATACGTCGTCATAAGTATGTCTATATAATAAGAAGAACATTACACGTTAGCTCGAAGGTATGAATTTTATGTTCTCGAGGCAAGAACGCGAGTGAGCGCAGCGAACGAGTGAGATATATTCACATCTTCTCGGCACGGTACTTAAGTGCTGTTTACTTCCCAGGCAGATTCCTGGTAAAATGAGAAAAACTAATAATTACGTGGCAACAAATACCACATTTCTTGTCATCACTTTTAAGAGCTAATCAGTTATTAAGATCTTTTTATAACTACAAATTGCAAAGACAATTCAAAAACTAATTTCCTCAAGAAAATAATACTCGTGTGTATTACAAATTCTTAATTTAAAATCACTATTCGCTCGTGTAATTAACTTGTACACACCTGCTGCTTCAGATCAACCAAAGGGAAAGCGAAAAATACGACAGCTTCGTAGCAAAAGCCACGAAAACAGACCTTGTCGAAACTGAACACTCTTCAACCTGGACGAATTTGAAAACACCGGTTTTTCGTTTTTGTGTGGACGATAATCATGTGATTTTGCTGACCAAGTTTTCCTCAATCACAAACCCAAAGTGACGACCGTTGATTGTTGCGTTTTTAAATTGCTCAATTTCGAATTCTTCTGCCGTAGCGTGGACGGGTCCTGATTATTGCAAGTCAGCTTGAATTTGTACGACTTGTCGCAGGGAAAACAAATATGGCGATGGGACAAAGATTGTCACAAATTACTATTTCACCCGAAGCGAATTGTCGCTGCGACTTAACCCTGTGTCGTGTCATAGGGGGCTTTTCGCCTAGTGTGTCCCGGTCACAACAGAGAGAGAAAAAATAATGTTCAGCTTTATTAAAGATCTTGCTGTTAAATGTAAAAGAAGTATGTTTATCTGCAACAGTAATGTTTTGACAAAATGAGCGGTAAAATTTTAGCCGAGAGCTTTGTTCTGGTGACCAAACTACTTATCACATAAGAAGCGGAGAAGACCAGTCACGTCTGTTTTTATTATTATTTCTTATTTTTATTTTTTAATTGACAATAAAGTTGACAGTTACTCATTGTACGTTGTTCGTGGCTAGTCTTATATCGCATAAGGATTCCCGACCGCACAAATTCACGAGTGAAAATTGACAATAAAGTTGACAGTTACTTGTGATAATACACTGTTCGTGGTTAGCCTTACGCAGCTCGTTTCGTCCCGGCCAAGGGACTCTTCGGAGACCTTTCTGCTTGGAAACTCGTTGAGCATCGCGCCCTAAGTCCCATTCTCCAACAAAATGATGACAGCTCGTATAGTGTGATCGTCCGGGTGAGTGTAGTTCTGAAAAGAACTGTTGTTGGTGACTGACGTTTCGACAACCTGAGCGGAAGTCATCTTCAGAGTCAAGTGAATAGTGTTTGTCAGTCGATGATGTTATAAGTCTGGTCCCTTGAACGTAATTGGCCATGATGGTATTGGCTGAAAGACTCGTGTAAAGTTTGTCACCAGTCATTGGTGGGTTTCGATCCGTCTATTGTTAGTCAAATAGGTCGGTTTTTGGTCCGTGTATTGTTAAGTCGGTCTGTTAAAAGTCCGTTTGTCGGTTTCGTTTCCGTCATGGATAAGTCGTTTGTAAGGCGCCGGTAGTTGTTGACATTTATTTATTCATTTATTTATTTTGCACATCTTAAAACACAATTTTATCTCGTTTACATATAGATATAAATTTTTAGATATCTTTTAATCTTTTTACAATTGTAAATTTAGTTAGCATCGGGCAGGCGAAGAGCCACCCTGTGGATATACTGCCCGAAATGCCATTATTATTATTATTATTATTATTATTATTATTATTATTATTCTGTTTGTGCAGTAGGTTAAGCACTGAGCAGAGTCCCAGTCAATGTTGTGGTTTGTCAGTTAATGATGTACAGCAATGTGATCGTTGGCATCACCATTTCTCGTGGCTCGTTTGTGTTCAGTCAGTCTCGTGTTAAGGTTTCTGCCAGTCTCATCAATGTAGGAAGCTTGGCAGTCGGAGTATTTGATCTTGTAAACTGCTCCCTGTCTGTTCTACTACCACCACCACCACCACCATCTCCACTACTCCTACAGTAGGGAGCTTAAGCAAACCACGACAACGACGGCAACGAGAACGTCACACAGACATCACCAAACAAAAGTTTTAACGCGTAAAACAACGGATGTGTACGTGCGTTATAAATCTTTGTACATTTCTTAGACGCCCATTGCAAAACAAGAACGTGGACTGACCAAGTTCTGCGTAGTTTGAGGAAAGCGAACGACAAAGGCCAATTTTTCGTATTCCTTTTGAAAATGAACGCTATCGTTACATATTTAGCCTGAACACGTTTTTAGAGCCATAAGCGTCCTGAACAGATCTTGACAATCGCTAATTTCGCTGGGAAAATATAAATTCATTTTTCACTAGGCGTCATCCTCGGCGTCACCGCCGTCGTTGTTTAAGCTTCCTTATCTTTCCACCACTACTATTGCTTCTTAAAATTACAGCTTAAACAGGGATAGCGGAGAGAACTTTTAAACCATTAAGGGGCATACCCAACCTCTACAGCAGCGGTGTTGGTAGGTATCGTAGACGCGCCTTCCACAGCATTTTGTATTATATAGATTTAGCCAAGCCTAAAAGCGGAGCTCCTGATTGCAATAACTGACGATAAAGGAAGGAGAGAATTATTTTTTCTTGGATCAGAAACTCAAAAAATGATCAATTGTGAGCATGTAATTGTTCAGCGTGTGGTTTTGCTACTTTTCCCAATTAAATTTTAACAAACTATACCCAACAATCCTAACCAAGATTGTAGAAATTACGTCCGCAATATATCAGGGACTTTCCAAGAGACGATTGTACAAGGAATATGTCAATGCGCCAGGGGTTAGTTTGCGCCGAAATTTTGCCTTTGCAAGTACTCCTTCCTTCTTCCTCAGAAAAATAACGTGACTTGAGCCCGCGGTCTAATCGCCACACCAGTAACTGGTCAGCGGTCAAGTTTAAAAAACAAAAAACCCAACCTCGATGAGCTCTAAACCTGAGCCCGCGATTTAGTCACTTGACACTGGTCAGCGGATAGCTTGTTTTGACAGCTGTCAATTAGCAATGGCGGGGACGCACAAAATCAAAGATGTAGCTATGGTAATGGTGCTACTCTCTTAGTTTTCAAGGTATTGGCGTACGGACAGTCACGTGACAACCAAAATTTTTCAGATCGATGGGTTACCACATTTTCTAAGGTATGGGGCTCCGCTCGCGCGCCTTCGGCGCGCAGGAGCTCCGCTATAAAACCCATCGTAAACGGACGTCCCGCAGTACCTAGCTCTCACCCTGTTCTTTATCCTAGTCCTGTTCTTTTTGCGACCACGGCAGCACAGCTGCGTGAAGGGATTGTACCACCGTCCCCTGCATTTTGGCTTCTCAGGATTGTTGGTCTTGGTCGCCCCCTCACCTGTTGTTGTCAGACGAAATTAATATATACTTAGCTCACAATTTAAACGGCCACATCTATTAGGCGGCCAGTAATATTTAAGTGAACAAACGAATAAATAAGTAAATTGTATAATACACCATTGTAGTCCTCATAACCGTCGTCTTCTAAGTCTTCGCTACAAACCCAGTCTCTTCTTTCCTTTTCTCTGTTTGATGGCTTTGCTTGAAGACCTTCCAGCCTAAAAGAGACCGGTTCGTCTGGAAAAGTACCGTAGACATCGCCATTGTCTTCACATCTTCTTCTTTACCCTTCATCCTTCATCTCGGTTTGTTTTAATCCGAGAGATGCTGCTTTGGAATCTCCTTGCTGCAATGCTGGCTCATCAATGAAAGATTTACAGCTACACGGAGCAAGAAATAAGATGGCAACACCATAAAGGGATCGGAGCACACATCGACAGGAGTCCCGTAATCTTCATGTTGTTATTCTAAGGAGTGTTCAATCCAGCCGTTGAGACAAATCTGGTTTTCTCTCCATCAACCCATATTTATGTGGGAAGATCCACAAGAAAATAACGGACCTCAATATAGCAATGTCACAAATCATTACTAATGATGTTATTTGCCGACAATTATTTTAGCACGTTACTGTTGGATACTTTGTGCTAATATATCATATCTGATAAAACCTTCCTAAAATATCATTTTGGACAACACATTCTTGACTACCGTATGCCAAAACAATACATTTTTTCAGATGATATATGAATCGAATTTTATCTGCCGTAAATGAGACCCTGCTGCTGTGCAATTCAATATATTAAAGCCACGCCCATACAGGGGGAAGGGGCAGATCTAACAGTACCAGCGAGGATATTGGCTCCTTGGCCACACTAGAAGGGAATTTATATGGGTAACCACATTGCAAGCCCCCTTTGCTGAGTAGATGCAGGAAACAGAAACAAAACACCGATTGTAGTGGCAAAACATGGGTGGCAGGGAAGACAGAGCCTATCTCCCTAGGGTAGCGATGTCTCTAGAGAAACCTATGTTACTAAGGGGACCAGAAGAGGGGTGCCCTTCTGGGAGGACAATAGGTCAGATGATACAATGCACCATTCTGGAGACATCCGGACCCCTTTCATCGGGTGTAACAAAGGATGGACCGGCCAGAAGAAGGGTGCCCTTCTGGGAGAACAATAGGTCAGATGGTACAATGACACCATCCTGGAGAGATCTGGACCTGTTTCCAAGGGTGGCCATAGCACTTACTGTGGGGCAAAGTGGAGCCTAGGTTGCACATCCCTGTCACGATTGTGTGAGCCCACAGCTAGCCCGAGAGGGGGAGGGGGTGAACACAATCACCCCACAGTAAAGAAAAGCAAAGCAGACCTCCGTAGTAGTAGGTTTGCCACCCAAAGTGGGATACAAGAAGCATGGTTCTCAATGAATAATACTAACTAGATTCACAAAGTTATAAATCAATAGATAATATAATTAACTTAAATGATCGACCCTTTCAGTCCAGTGGTGTAAACGGCATTGAAATTAATGCGAGTATTGCTACTTGGAAGTCAGTAAAGGACAAGAAATTGTGCCATGACAAAAGACAAGGAAAAAGGACTGTTGGGAATCGAACTCTTTCAACTGACTAGTGTTAGTAAATACAGCAAGCCAGTGGGGAGAATTTGCATGTTGATAATAGGGCTGACGTAATTGATTAAAGGGTCCAAGCAGATCTTATAGTAGACCTGAATTACAACATTAGAATTATCCATGACTAATTTCCTAGCGATAACTAATAGTGTTTCTTGAGGAGTTCTGTTGTAGTGTTCATAACAGTCTGAGCTCCAGCGGCCCAGTACCTTAATAAGCCACGAAGGGACACCGTCTGCGGCTGCAATGGCAGCTGCACCAATATGGAATCTGTGTGTGAAATAATGATCAGCGGGTAGGTCACACAATTGCAGAGCAGAACGGGGTTCCTTAGTCGGGGAGAACGGGAGAGCCACTTGTCATTGGTGAAGGTAAACAAAGGGCCTGTAGCAGCTGGTTTACATTGTAGCAGGCAGTGTCTCATAGCCATCACAGAACAGATAGAGGTGGTGTACCTTGCTATGGTTAAGGTACAGCCTTTTCGAAAGGGGTCAGTTTTGGATTGCTTGATGAAAACAAGTGTGTGGTTGGGGGATTCAATGTTAGGGATAAAGGTAATATCCCTTGGACAAAGATGGACAGTAGGGTCAAAACTACTGCTGTTACAAGTAAATTCACTTACACGTAGAAAACCAAAAAAGACTAGGGTGGAGGCAGCCTACAGCATAATATGTCTACATTGTAACCTGGGGAGGCTGGAAATGTTTGTAAATGGAATCTAAAATTTGAATAGGTATGGGGTGGCGAGTTAATTTGGGAGGCGTTTGGGACCGTTTAATGCCAGTGAGGACTTTTTGCGGGCGATACATTTTTGATCATTTTAATGGAAGGTTATGCTGCCTATGTTGTATTTGGTTTCGTTTTGTTCTCCGAAGTCAATAATTAAATCATTTCGCCAATTCAATTTTCTCGGCTTCTGTTGGGCATTTTGTCGCGTGGTAAAGAAGTTATATAATTTCTTGTTTTCTCACCAGTTTTACACATCAGTTTGAGTTTTTTTTGTTGATATTTTTTAATATTTTGGCCCTTCATTTATTCAACTTGAAATAAGTAATGTCTTGAAACCTGATCTTGTGAACGTGGTTACTACTTATATCGTTTATTTTTAGCGCCCGCGCTCGCACCGATATGTCAAAAAATCACCCGGGAATTTAGGGGTGCATGGTCGCGTGCTATTCATTTGGGCGTCAATGGGTTTAAAAAAGCTAATTGAAAATAACAGTCTATGAACAGTGTGCCAAACACCCCATTTATCATGAATTTGTGTAGGAATTACAAGAAAGTGTCCTTTTGGTGTAGAAGTGAACACTATTATTCAAAATATGTGTTCTTCATGAAAATCAACAAAAGTAATTAGCTTAGTGATAGATTCCATGCAAAGTAGACGTATTTCTGGAAATTATTGCAATAATTGTTGAGAAAAGGTTTGCTTCCTGAAGTCGTCAATGGAGACTTGGCCTGGTGTTGCCTGAGTGAAAGACTTACAAATTTAAACCTAAATGCGTAGGATGTTCGTGGCATCGGTACTGGTGATTGTTCTTTTAAGTCTGTTTCACATCAGCTCTAGAAAACTGCAGATTTGCACTTGCAAATTCGCATGGCTGGAATTGAGCATTTAAATAATAATCCAGAACATTATATTGAGAGTATGGTGGATGGAAAGTTTGTTTTTGAAATTATTTTTGATTTCTACGTTATAAGCATCCGTTTGTTTATCATGATATTGCTTGGAATTTTTCTCAAACTCATTAATAATTTATCAAGTTTAAACAAAGGAAATTATTACCGTGACGGTGTTTGGATATCTGATATTAATCAACGTAGATTTTTACGATTTTATTTCTCCTTTTTCTCCATAGTTTTAGTTTTGATTGAGAAGATATATCACACACTCAAGACAGTGTTTGACCACATTTCCAAACACCTCGAAGTTGGTCCAAAAGACTCTGCTGCGCGTCGCATTTTTAACTCTCTTCTCGGTGTTTGGAAATGTGGTCAAATACGGTCTTGAGTGTTTGATATTTGGCACCCTCTCTCAACTTGTTGTTGTAACTTTGTTGTCGTAGCCTAGTTGCGTTTCGTTTATGGTTAGCCAAATGTTGCAAAATTCAACAACTTGCACCTTCATATTCAACAACTTATATTTATGTTCAACAACATATATTTATATTCAACATTTTATATTTATATTCAACAATACGCATTTTCTTTCAACTTCAACCAAAATTCTTTTCATTCAACAAAAATATTTGTTCAACTTCAACCAAAAATAATTTCATTCAACAACAATATTTGTTCAACTTCAACCCAAATGATTTTCATTCAACAAAAATAATCATTCAGCTTCTACCAAAATCATTTTCATTCAACAACAATATTTGTTCAACTTCAACCACAATTATTTTTATTCAACAATAATAATTATTCAACTTCTATCATGCATAGTGATTTAATAACATACCTTCTTTTATGACAAAGGTTTTGAAAGTTCCCGGACATTCAAAATATTGTCATTCAACAAAATTCCCCGTCCCTTCCCCCGAACTACCCCGAACGCTGTCACAAATGCCCAGTCACTCACAGTTTTGGGTACCCAAAACACTGAAAGCATAGATCTGATGCAAGTGAAATCATCCACAATTCTGCTCAAAACCCATTTATCTTCTTACGAAGCTTTGTCTCAATAAATTAAAGCGTTCTTTAGCTTGATAAAAACACAATACGTCTCTGAAAATAGTCGTAATTCATAACAGACTGTTTGATCCGAGTCCGCAGTTATAACGACATACAAAACCGAATTCACGCGCCAAAGATCCTTGTATGAACATGCGCTTGGTGCCTATCGATAACCCTCGAAATGCACGTTATTTTAAACGAGAAAGGCGCTTTCTGAATCTCCGATAGTGCGGCGATTGAAATCAATATACAAACGAACGGCCGTCACGCAGTATGCAGGTCTCAAGCTGTGACCGACCTCTGTTTGTGTTGCCTGTCGGAAATAAACTCTGGCTTAGACTTGTTTGTCGCTTAACACGTCTGTTGTCTTAAGAAACCACATAAAACAAAGTCACCCTGCCTACATTCTTGACGAAAACTGAAAGAAATCTGGCCTTATTTAAATACGAGCCCAAGACCTGAACGGGTACGACAGTGGAGAACAGAACGCCTAACGTACTTTATCGTCATGACTAAAAGGGTCGATTATATAATTTATAAAAGGGGGAACGTAACGCAACGACAACAGGTTACAACAACAAGTTGAGAGAGGGTGCCAGACATCACAGAGACGAGCATAAGATCAATGTCAATAAATCGTATTGGTGTTTACTATCTGAATATAAGAAAGTGTCTTGTAAAATTCGTAAAAAATTCCTTGCAATATCATGACAAAAAGCGAATGACTTATAATGTAAAACCAAAAATAATTTCAAAAAACCCACTTTCTCTATAAAATAAAGTACCTCATAAGATTGATAATGATCAACTTCGTATCCAAAAAGAAACATTGTTTGTAACAAAAACGTTCATGTGAAAGCAAACGAGTATTGGTTTAGTTGTGTGGGCGTACTTTCTCCGTCTAATAATCTGTTCAGTCGTTACATATTCATTTTCCTGTAATGAAAGAGAAACTATATTAAAGCTCACATTTTCACGAGTTCTACTTCTCTTACTGTAGTTACTACAACCAAAGGAATCACCACTGTCTTTCAGTACTTGGCTTGATCATAGCATGTTGAATAATATTGTGGCGCGCCCTAGTGAGAAATAGATTTTGTCCCTGTCATCAATATTCACACAGGATATCTTAAAATGATACCATTTCAATCGTTCAGGTATCTAAATATGTACAATACCTATCTTCGCCACTCTCGTGACATTATATTGTGCTTTACTTGCGATAAGCTGCATGCAACCGCCATTAAACAACAAAAAAAAAATCAAGAAACTAATGGTAGCTCTATCGCTCGCTTTTTTTATATAGCAATTGACAAAATGTAATCATATCGTACAATTTATTGACCTCGCGACGAAAAAAAAATCCACGCTGGTTGCTTTAAGTGCTGAACTTAACAATTCCTCGGCTTTTATATTAGACTTTTGGCTCTGTCTCTACCGATTAAAATAAGTTATATTCAACCCGTGTGGTCAATATCTCAAGTGACCCAATTGGTAAACTTACTTTTAATGGATAATTGCCTTTCAAAAGCTTCTGCAATTGACCAAGAATTCCAAACTAATTTTTGGTGAGTCAGACGGTGACGTTGCACTGGTGTTGTCGTTGAATTCATTGAGTGGAATGCGCGGGATTCGTGAATGTAGCTTCAACATCAATGCGAGGATGAATCAGCCACTTTTTTCCTTTTAACCGATTTCCTTCTCTAATCACAAGTTTTCAGTCACCATCAAACATTTTTACACGTTAACTCATGCTGTCGATTCTGGGGTCCGTTTCTCGAAGATGCCGAAAAGTTTTCGCACCCGGAAAGCCGTATCGAAATCTCAAACCTTATGATTACAGAGCTCTTTCATTTACACATTCTTAATATGAACAGAGGTTCCCTTCATACGAGAAGTTTTTGGCGTATGCACCTCTCTGCCTCTAGATACAGATTAATTAAAAATAGCTTTGCAGGCCCAAAAAGTTTCCGGGACTTTCGAGAAACGGGCCCCTGGACTTAAAGTCGGAAGTTGAAAAACAAGGAATATATTAATATCGTTCTCATTTAATTTGCGTAACCACATTGATGGATAAGGGAAAAAGCAGTCTGGCTTTACCTTGAGCAGCAACTGAACAGAGTAAGAAGGTGAAAGGCGAAGCGTAAAACGTGGCCGAGTGGTCAGCACGTCGGTCTCGCAATCCAGCGGTCCCGGGTTCGAGTCCCGCTCTGATCACTACATGTACCTGGATTTGTTTGACGGTAGCCCCAATCACAAATCCCCGACCATGCTTGTAAATAGAGAACTGGTTTGCCTCCGGCCAGTTGGGATTCTTAACAGTGTTATGCTTAATTTGAATTATTTGTTTCAGTTGTTTCCTCGGCTCCACCAGGCTTTGTGCTATAAACACTGAAAAGGACAATTAAATTTACTATATATTTCTTCAAAATATTTGTGTAAAAATAATGGACGTGCACTTTTCGATGGACTTCTTTTTTAAACTAACCGCAGCATATGCTACATCGTTGATGCAGCTATTGAAATTCTTAACACATGTATTCATCAGAATTACAGTTATTTGAGCAAATATACACTCCACGCTTTCTTTATAGGACAAATTGATAGTAGGTTAGGTCGTGATAGTTTGGATATATTAGACAAAACATATTTACTTCAAGATAACATTAGGCTCAGAGAAATGATCAAAACATGAATTACAAACTGTGTGAATATGAAATCAAGACAAGTTTCCTTCTTTCTGTGTTGGCCTGTTGAAAATGCTCAATTTTGCAAACATTCCATCGGCCATGTTGTTTGATTATGATCAACCGCTTGCAAGCGGTATTTCGAACTTTCCTAGATTTCACCAAAATGTGAACTCGTTGGAACTTTTAGCTCATTCCCGTCCGGGAAAACTGTGATGCAAACAACTGATCCCCTAAAACGGATATCGATATCCTGCGCAAGCCATCCCTGCCAGAACAACGGGTTCTGCACAGACCAAGTGAGATATATCTTTACGTTAAGTGCGGTTGCATTTGCGCCAGGCTTTAATGGAACACAATGTGAAACGAGTAACTATTCAACAAAAGAAAGATCAACGTGAATATTCGTTTTTGCAAAATAGGGGCCTGTTACTCACAATCTATTGACAATCAACTATATTGTAAGAACCCAAATTTGGATCATAGAATAAGAATTTTCGTTCCCGTCGACAATTTCTCAATATTCAAAGTAAATAGCCACAAGCTTGATTTCTTGCTGTTTACGCCAACAATGTAGGCACAGTGGCTTTGTAGTGTTAAATTATATCTAACCAAGATTTTATCAGATGATATATGCACGCATTAGCATAACGTAACCAATATTTGGGTACAAAAATAGTTTTTGGAACCAGAAAATAGGGCCAATATCATTTTGTACGACTTCTGAGATCACACCTTTGATACCTCTAGAGGCGAGCCTAAAACCTGAACGGGTACAACAGTGGAAAACAGAACGCCTTACGTATTTTATTTTCATGACTAAAAGGGTAGCCGCAATAAATTTTAAAAGGTGGAACGAAACACAACCTGCTTACGACAACAAAGTTTTATAACATGGCCTTGGAAAAGCGCGGGTTCTGATTGGCTAATACGCTCGATCTATTTGCCCGTAGGTTGCACGCTTACTACGCTGACGTCAATTTGTTAAGTTTACAAGTACTTCTTCTCGGCAATTCTTTTCATGGATGCCACTTTTTTAAACATAATTCTATTATTTTTTCTCGTCTGACATATGGAAAAATCTAACAATTCTTCCGGACATGAAGAAGACAATTCCTGTGAGCTACCAAATTTCTATCGCAAGTTAAAAGTTGGGCCTCCAGCTAAGAGATTGCTAATTTACTGCGAACAGGAGTTGAATCAGTTGGTTGAACATACACTCGGAGACGGACCAAAAAGACTACAAACTGGTCTGCATCAACCTTTCGAGGTTAGTAAGGCATAACGGCAATTTTAGAGAGAATTTTTCAGCGATCTAGCGACAATATTATCCAGCACAAGGCTTTTTTGTAAAACTTTTCTTGTGTCGAAAGCCAGTTCAATGCTTTTGTCAAATCTCCCAACTCAAATACGTTTTCCGATTGGAGAAGAAAGAGTCACGTGTCGTGGGTCAAAATTCACTAAATCCCTAGGGCGAACAAAACTCACTAACTACCTCGGGGTACGTGATCAGGTCGTGCTCCTTGAAACTGCGGCAATTTTGTGTGCCAGCCTTCGTCAAGCAAACGATTTCTTCGCAGTTTTTTTTTCTATTTTTGAGTTGGGAGGTATATAAAGAAACACTTAATGACTGGCTCCAAGGGAAACAGTCAGTTTTGTTTCCCCTCGACCGCAATGTTCTCTCCGGCTTCGCCTCGGGGATCGTTGAGGGTCTCGGGGAAACAAAACTCTCTGTTTCCCTTGGGGTAAGCCATTAAGTGCTCATTGCGAGCAAAACTTGAATATAAGAGTTTTACAAATTTCTGTTTTAAGTGAACTTTTACATACGAAATCCTTTTGTTCCAAAAAGGTTAAAGCTAATAGTTTTTCTGAGCTTTAATAAAGGAAGTTTTATCAAATATTGGTGGCTTCTGATGAATGATTTCAGTCGACCCGAGTTTCAGTTTTACTCGATCACTCGATCGTAAATTGACCTCTTGGAGAAACAGCCGCTCGAAGGAACGATTGCGTTGTGCACAAACGTATTAAGCTCACGTTTTTGACGTTTTCCTTTAAGCCTCAGTCTTCTGTTGATTTAAGCTTATTTTACCAAATAACGAAAGAGACAGAGATCAGTTTTAAAGCCACTCCTGCGTTCAAGTTCAGCGGCGCAACTCATCAAATTTAAAACGAAGTGGAAAGGAAAGCGTAACCCACAAACCTGCTATTGAAGAAGAGCATCTCAAATTAAACAGCTCAAATCCAGGGGTGTTTTTTCGCATTCTTCTCCACTCTCGCTTTTAAGAAATGTCTGGTTCCATATTGTTCTTTTCTTTTGCCGAATAGGCCGTGAAGAACAGAAAGCTCAACCACCAAAAGCTTCAACCGTGTCAACCATGTGCCGTTTGTTTTCAGTTCTTCGGTAAACTGATCCAATATCAGCTCGATATTTAGGTTAACTGAGCAGTTTGAAGGTGTTTGTATGCCCGAGATCGAGTCACCGCGATCCAAGAAAAATTTTGATGTGTCGCTTTGTCAGATGTTTGAATGAACAATTTCGCGCGGTTTATCGCGCTTTTGACTTCATGTAAGCCGGACGAGATTCAGTATAAACTACCTCAAAAGTCTCAGTGTTATAAAAGAAATGGTAAACGTGCAGTGTGCAACTATCGAGTTATGGATGCACTTTGGAGGTTTGCTGAGCACTCAAGAAGCTAGAGTCACACGAGGCGATAGCCGAGTGCGACTCTTACACTTCTTTCGTGCTTACCAACCTCCCGCGTGCATCCATAACTCGATAGTTGCACGCTGCACGCTTACCATTTCTTCAATAGTAACAAGCTGAGAAAGGGTGACAGACATCACGGAGACAATCATAATATCAATGTCAATCGGTCGTATTAGTGTTTACTATATGAATGTAAGAAAGTCTCTGGTAAAATTCTTGGAAAATTCCTGGCTGTATCACGATAAACAAACGGGTGACCTATAATGTAGACATCAAAAATAACTTTAGAAAACGCACATTCTAGAATAAAGCACCCCATAAGAATGGCAATGATCAACTTCGTATCCAAAATGAAACAGATTGTTTGTAACAAAAACATTCAAGAGAAAGCCAACGAGTATCGATTTAGTTGTACGGGCGCTCTTTCTCCCCCTAAAATATTCTATGAGGCACTCTATTCTTACCTCAAGGCACTTTTTACTGGATTATTTCTATTCTCAGTTCGTGATATTGCATTGATGCATTAGGATGGCGTCGAAAAGCATGAAAAAAAAAAGATATTTTACGAAGGTTTTATCAGATATGATATATTAGCACAAAGTATCCAATATTTGCGTGCAAAAATAATTGTTTTCACCAAACATCGAGGCTACCAATAGTAGGATTTCTGATATTGGTACATTGGGCCGTTATTTTCTTGGGGATCTTCTCACATAAATATGGGCTGATTGAGAAAATCGCCTGATTTGTCTCACCTGCTGGAGAGAACACTCCTTAGAATGACAACATGAGGATTACGCGACTACAGTCGATGTGTGCTTCCTTTATGGTCGTTGCCATTTTATTTCTTGCTCCGTGTAGCTGTGAATCTTTCATTGATGAGCCAGCATTGCAGCAAGGAGATGTCCAAGCAGCAAATCTCGACATAGAAGAAACCGAGATGAAGGGTGAAGAAGATGGATATGAAGACAATGGCGAAGTCCATGGTACTTTTCCAGACGAGCTGGTCCCTCTGAGGCTAGCAGATCGTAAAGCAGAGCCATCAAGCAGAGATAAGGAAAGAAGAGACTGGGTGTATAGCGAAGACTTAAGTGACGATGGTTATGAGGAATACAATGGTGAATTCCTGAAAGATTCAGAATCGGTGGTGAGTGATGTCGCCGAAGGAGAACCTGCGGAAGGTGAAGATTTTGCTGAAGAGAAATTCAATGGTGATGTTGGCACTTATGAAGAGACTGATGACTGGAATGTAGCTGGAAACTCTGAAACAGTTGGTGGGGATGTTAGAAAAGATCTTGCTGATGCAGAAGGCAAGAGCAGAGGTAAGCACGTCGATATTTTGAGTTAACGCGACTTCGCACGCAGGCACGGAAAAACATTAACGGCACTTATTAAAGATTTCAAATTGGACCCTACCACTTTAGCAAAAAACGAATGCCATCGACAATGTCTTTGCCTTCTTGTACTTTTCTATAACACAAATGAAATTTCTCTAAAATATATAATTTACCTATTTATTCATTCGCTCGTTCACCTACTTATTTCTTTTATTTTCCTTATATTATCTTATTGTTGTCTATGAAAACAATATTCAATAAAAGAAACCTCTGGGGCTGTTCCCTAATTAAAACTTCGGTAAATATTAAAGTGCACGTACATTATGGGGTATAGCAAAAATTGAATCACGGTGGGAGGGAAATTACATTTACGGCTGTATTTATTATTATTTATTTATATATTTAAAAAGTTGTACAATTCAATATTTGTATATTTGTATCCTTTTTTATACATTTATTTTGAGTGTGTGTCATGGCCAACAGCTGTTCAAAGACCCTACACCCGCGATAACCGATGTAAGTAAAACGTGAGATACGCGATAGGTAAGCTAAGTATATATTAATTTCGTCTGACAGCAACAGGTGAGGACGCGATCAAGACCAACGACCAAAGAAAGAAGGCTAGATCTTGTAAGCCCCAATGGCGAACAAGGCTTGTGCAATGCCGCAGAGGACAGTGGTACAACCCCGCTAGGCAAATATGCTGCCGTGGTCGCATAAACAACAAGATTGGGGTGCGAGTGAGGTGCTGTGGGAGATCCGCTTACGATCAAATTTTCCAGCTCTGCTGCCGAGGTACCATACAACGCAAATTTGGGGTCTACCCAAGATGCTGTGGAAGGCGCGTCTACGATTCCCACCGAAACCGCTGCTGTCGAGGTTTGATTTGGCCGAAGAACAGAAGATGCACCTTTTAAGCACTTTAAGTTCTCTTCGCCATTCCTGTTAAGGCCGTAATTTTAAGAAGTAGTAATAAAGGTAGTGGTGGTGGAATTAGTTGGGGCTTAATCAACCACGACGGTGACGTCGAGGAAGAGTCCTAGTCAAAAATGAATTTATATTTTACAAGCGAAATTTACAATTGTCTAGATCTGTTCAGAACTCCTATGGCTCTAAAAACCTGCTCAGGCTAAATATTCAATTACATCGTTCGATTCCAAATGGAATAGGAAAAAAGTTAAACCGTCGTTGTTCGTGCTCCGACTACCCAGAATTTGGTCATTCCACGTTGTTGTTGTAAAGAGGATGCTGGGAAATGTACAAAGATTTAAAACGCACGTACACAACATGATTGTTTTGCTCATCAAACCTTTTGTTTGGTGATGTTTGTGTGACGTTCTCGTTGCCGTAGTCGTTGTGGTTTGTTTAAGCTCCCTGCTGTAGGAGTAGTGGAGGTGGTGGTGGTGGTAACAGTAGGACTAATAGTGGCAAAAATATTACCAGCAGCATTTAGCAGTAGAGCTTAGATGTAAGCATTATAGCGGCCGTTAGAAGAAGTGATGATTAGCAAGTCATTATAATTTTCTTTTCTTTGATTTGTAACAATAAGGAACAGTAAGATTTGCATAAAAAAAAAGCCTGGATTACTTTCACTTCGTTTGGTATTACAGTACGAAGGGAGTCGGAGAATTGAAAGCAGGAGAGAACTTTAAAAAGCTAACAAATAAAAAATAAAATAAACACAAAAACAACAACAACAACAACAACAACAACAACAACAAAACATAATAACAGCAGCCGTGACTGGTCCTCTCCGCTTGTTATGTAATAAGTAGTTTGGTCAACAGAACAAAGCTCTTGGGAAAATTTCTTTGCTCTCTTTTTCCTTTATCTTTTTATTTAATTTCGCCCACTTTGTCAATGCATTACTGTTGCAGACAAATATATTTCTTTCACATTTAATAAAAAAATCTTTAACGGTAAATATGTTTGGAATAACGTTCAACATTATTTTAGTCCCTCTGTTGTGATCCAAAAGCTCAAAGTGGGTCCCTGTTAAGTACAGATTTAGAGCTGTTGCTAAAGGATTGTTGAAGGCGATATTTAGAGGAAAACTATTCTCGAGCGTTTTGTAGTGCTAGCCTAAATGGCGAATTTTTGTATGAGGGAACATTTGCGTTAAAATATATAAGATTTTGCTTGCGTAACTGGTGTCAGTCCTCAACCGTGCGTTGTGAATTTTAAATCCCTGAAGCTTGAAAGAAAAGAGGAAGAGTTCCAGTTTTTCTTATGAATCAGAAATAACTGAGCCTTCTTTATAACCCTACTTATGGAATTACTGTTTAAATGCACCTAAAAGAGGAAAGCTACCGTAGAAAGCGTGTTAATACGGGGGTTTATTACCTCATAACCTTTATGATAATGCGAGTTTCTTAAAACCCGTACGTAGCGTTAAGCACCCGGACGTTCTTAATCTGTTAACACTGATTTTTGCTAGTCTGGTCACGTGGCTGGCCAAATATGGCCGTGATTTGAAAATTTCGCAGGAGTCTTCACTGGAACTAACCCGTGCAAAAAGCTTATCCTTAGGAGGTCTGGTTTTCAAAATATGACGGTTAGAAACCTTCCTTAGTAACAAATTCATGACCAATTTGTCAGGGCACACTAGGAGAAAAGATCCCTAAGACACGACACAGGGTTAAGTCGACAAGTCGTACAAATTCAAACTGACTTGCAATAATCAGGATCCGTCGACACGAGGCAGGAAAAATTCGAAAACGGAGGTTTCACCCTGAAAACGTGTTAAATATTTTTTGGCATTGAGGAAAACGTTGTCAGGAAAATCACATGATTGTCGTGACGCCGTCGTTATCTGAAAAACTCCGTTTTCCAAATTGTTTTCGTCCGCACCGGACATTTGAGAACACTCAAGAAATGTAGAAAACACTCGCCTGCGGCTCGTGTTTTCTACTTTTCCCTCGTGTTCTCAAATGCCCGTCGTGTTTTATCACAGTGTAATACACGGCGTAGGCTTCTTTAGTATTTGTTAATTATCAGTATGAAAAAAATTAATATCCGATGTATATTTCATGTAAACAAGATCAACAATATTGTACTAATTTTTATCACAATGAAGTTAAGTACACTTAAGTTTGAAAGCCGCAAGTATTAATTTCGCTCTGTAGCAAAAGGGAAACATTCTCCGTTTAAAAGCCTTGCACACTTTAATGCTGTTGTTTTTTTTTTCTTTCTTTTGATGAATCCATCATGTTTATTATATGGATGCATTTTTTTTCACGGTTTGGAAAACTACACATTTCTGTCAAAAGTTATTCTATTGTTGGTTAAATGATTCACTAAAATCATTTAGTTCAAATTGAGGCTTACATAGAATGTTTCATAAAATTAATCCCGGATCAAACCTTTGAAATCCGTCCAGGAAATTAACGACATGTTCTCTCGGTTTCCTGCGACGTGAAACTGATATATAAATCTGGAAAAATTCTGTACCTGGTTGTCAGACTTTCTTTCAACTCATTATGACTAACCTTTCGCATCAAATCTTACAATTATTTTCCAAGCGACAACAAATATCACCATGGATGACGAAGCTCTAAATGTCCCACTCAAGGTTAGTTACCACATCACTATCATCTTAACAGCATAACCTGCCCCTTCACTGTTCTTCTCAACGTTTTAGTCATAATGGCTGTAAAAAGAAAACCAAGACTACAGAGTTACGCCAACATCTTGCTCGCTTGCCTGGCGGTAACGGATGCATTAACTGGTCTTCTTGTCCAGCCAACCTTTATTATCTGGAAAATATTCCAGCTACTTGGTGGCGTAAACACTGACATTGTCCGTCCTTTTCACCTTCTCCTAATAACGGGAGGTACTCTTTCGTCGGCGCTCCATTTGATGTTAGTCACTTGTGAGAGGCTAATAGCCATCAAATATTCAACAATTATTCCATGAGCGCGCGTTGGATATGAGATGGTAAATAGCCAACGAGGCCCGTAGGACCGAGTTGGCTATAACCAATCTCATATCCAACAAGCGCGAATGGAATAATTGTTTTATTAAATTCGGTGCGTTTGTATACTTGAAAATTATAGCTTAATTTTATTGGATTTTAATTTTACAAAGTGAAGTGAAGTGAAAGACTTTATTTAATGAGGGTGACCCGTGACAGTAACTTAAGTTACTGATAAACTTGGGGCCCTCAGCTTAAAATAATTAGAATGCTAAAAATATATTATTTACAATAAAATGCTAAAATACGATATTATTTACAATAAAATACTTAATTAAGTTACTATTAAAAATGGTTACAAATAATAAACTGGACTTACAATTTCAAACATACTACGAATAATAAGAGTTAAAAAATTCCATTAGTTTTCTGAGAGTTAAGAATAGTATTACATAATTTAGCCTTAAACGATTTAACGGACTTCTCTGTTTTTAAAGACCGGGGTAAACTGTTCCAATCTTTAATAGTTCTGACGGCGAAAGTGCGTCCTCCCTCAGAGGCGTTTCTGTGAGAGGGGCATAATAAATTTAGCGACCGGAAGTCGATGTGGCAAAAGCAACAACAAGTGGGAAATCACATGACATGCGCGCCGTTTGTAAAATTAGTTGAATGAGAAATTTGAAATGTTTGACTCTTTGGTTCGATTCTGATGACTTGAAAACTCTCAGCATCAGCTGAGGACATAGCAGGGTTCTTACTTGAGTATTTGATGAAATAAGTAGATTTTTTTATTACTGTTTTTTTTGCAAATCTTCCTCGTGCTCATTTAAATTAGTATCACTTATTATACGAGAGGCATTGAGGGATAACCCTCATATATCCCTAAGCCCTGATATATCCTTATCTCGTGACAACATAGAAAATTCAGGCAGTAATCGCGTCTTGGGTTCTTGCTTTATGTTGTACAATCCTTAGATGGCCATTTGCCAATAAGTTATTTAGTGAAGATGTCGTTGAAAAAATTGGCAAGATGATAGTGTCCATCGTTCGAGCTTAAATAAAGTTTATGTATGTATGTATGTATGTATGTATGTATGTATGTATGTATGTATGTGTGTGTGTGTGTGTGTGTGTGTTTGTATGTATGTATGTATGTATGTATGTATGTATGTATGTATGTATGTATGTATGTATGTATGTATGTATGTATGTATCGTCCGGATTTCTTGCATTGTTTTCATGGCGACGTCTTACGCGATTTTGTACAGGGAGGCAGCTCTTCAGCAAAATAAAATCAAAGTTCAGCAGCTACCCCAAAAAGAGGTGGAAAGATTGTTTATGTAGTCGGCGCTGTTTTGTTATGCCTTTCCCCAGGGGCCTTAACATTTTTGTCTGTTTTAACAGACAAAAAAGGAGAACAGAACAATACTTATTTGGCGCCGTGGGTCTGTATGTTTGTCACGTTGAACTCTCTCCTCAATCCACTGATTTACTGTTGGCCACAGAAAGAAATGCGTCAGTTTATATTCTTCTATCTAGCTTTAGCGGCTGTAAATGAAGGGAACGAAATAGTTCACCGCTAAAACGTGACAATTTCCATAAATGGACGCGTATAATTTCCCTGTTAACAGAATAAGCAGATTCTGGGAACACTTCCAATAATCTAGATTTCCTTTGGAAACCAACCGAGTGGCAATCTCACTCTCCCGAAGAACAGTTTTGTGCGACTTACATATTGTTTTAATTTCTTAATGTGGTTATGCTGAGAATAAACCAATGGGTTTGGTTGATACTGTTACAGCCTCGCCCGCCTTCGTGGGTATTGTAATTTTATTAAATTTAGATTTCTTATCAGATTTTTTTGGTAGATTTTGGGTTGCGCCTCGCATGGGATACTTTTCCCTTTTGCGCAATCCCTTTTTGGTCTTTTTAGTTCTACTATTGATTTACTATATATGTATATAGTTAACTTATGAGACAAATAAAGTTAATAGACTAGACTAGACTGACTAACCTTTAATTTGGTTACGAGAGAGTGGTTACTACTTAGTGTACGCCCTCCGCGCCAACTGCAGCTTGTTAGCCGAGTCGTTTGAGAACTGTTTACACAGACCTTGAAAATGTAAAGAAAGTAGCAGATAAATGACGGTTCAGTCAGGCAATCGAACTTTTCTCAGAGAGCAGGTCGGGCGCTGTCGAGCACGACTCGCAAGACATGCTGGTGATATTTTCTAGTGAGCTCATTTCCATCTGATAGTCGAAAGGCAAACATCTCCTGAAATGAGATTGCAATATCAGGGTCCCTTTAATGCTAAAAGAAATCTCGGAAGATATCCACATGACAAATGACAGCCGTAAATATCCTCTGCTGGATATTCATAATGCAGCCATTTCTTTGCAGTACCTTCAATCTGTACGGTTTAATTTAAAATTCCACTTCCACTGCTAAAAGAGAGACAAGGCCGAACATTGATTTCCGGAGTGCTCGCCACTCGAAGCGAATGAATGAAAGAAGAGATGTTGAGGTTCCATGCCAATTCACTCGCTACGCAATTCC